>NC_133136.1:4409995-4597495 GCF_048418815.1 Hemitrygon akajei | reverse complement strand
TCTGAAAATCTGAGGGTGCAGAGCAGATTTATCAGGATGCTGTGCCCAGACTAGAGAGCAGGTCTAATGAGAATTAGAAGGAAGTTTATTATCAGATGTAGTGAAATTTGTTGTTTTGCAGCATTGCAGGAGCTGCAGTCAGCGTTCAATTGCTCAGTTCATTACAGGATATAAAATGCATTAATTACAATAAGAAATGTATTTATTTAAAAGAATTGTAGTGCAAAAAGAGAACAAAATAGTGAGGTGGTGGTCATGGGTTCATTGTCCATTCAGAAATCTGATGGTGGAGGGGTAGAAGCTGTTCCTGAAATGTTGAGTGTGTGTCTTCATGTCCTCTCTGATGTAGCCATGAGAAGAGGGCATGTCCTGGGCGATGGGGGCCCTTAATGATCAATGCCACCTTTTTGAGGCATCACCTTTGAAGCTGTCCTCGGTGCTGGGGAGGGTGATGCCCATGATGGAGCTGACTGAGTTTACAACTTTCTGCAGCTTTTTCCAATCCCGTGGAGTGGCCCCGTTTATGGTCAGATTAACTTCTGGTGCGATTTGTAATGAACGGAGTAATTGAACGCTGACTGCAGCTCCTGCAATGCCGCTGATGCCAAGCTGTATCGGCCTCTGCTGGTCCTTTCGATTCATCAGCTGCGTGGTGAGAGGGAGCCTGCTGCCAGGGCAACAGCTTGTTCTCCATTTCACACTGCCCTGGCTTGCATATCTAGACAGCCAGGACACAATGTCCATGGTCGACCCTGACCAACAGAGCCGCACCACAATTACTACCCACCAAAGCCCTTGGCTCCTGTCTCAGATTGAAATCTTCCTGTTTCCCTTTCGACACCTACGTAATAATCAGTCCACATTTGTCCTAAACATCGTCATCAATTTCTCCTCCCTGCCAGCCAATTTATTCCTTCTCAAAGCCCACATCATAATGTTACATATTCAGCATCATTCCTTTGATTACCATCACAATGGAATGATAAATCCATCACAAATTAGAACACAGAAATCTTTAGCACATCACAGGCCCTTTGGCCCACAATGTTGTGCCAACCGTGTAAACTACTTTAGAAACTGTCTAGAATGTCCGTGCTCCACGTGCCTTCTAAGAGTCAATTGTATCCACTTCCACCACAGCCGCCGGCAGTGCGTTCCACACACCCACCACTCTCTGTGTGAAAAACTTACCCCTGACATCCCCTCTCTATCTACTTCCAAGCTCCTTAGAACTATGCCCCTTTATGTTCACCATTTCAGGCCTGGGAAAAAGCCTCTGGTTGTCCACATGATCGATGCCCTCATCATCTTATACACTATTGGGCCACCTCTCATCCTCTGTCACTCCAAGGAGAAAAAAGCCAAGTTCACTCAGCTTATTCTCATAAGGCATGCTCTCCAATCCAGGCAACATCCTTGTAAATCTCCTCTGCACCCTTTCTATGGCTTCCACATCCTTCCTGTAGTGAGGCGACCAGAACTGAGCACAGTACTCCAAATCGGTACTGACCAATTGGTCAATGTTATGTATCTGTAACATTACCTCGTGGCTCTTGAACTCAATCCCACGGTTGATGAGTGCCAACACAACATATGCCTTCTTAACAACACTAACAACCTGCACAGCATGAACCCCAAGATCTCTCTGATCCTCCACACTGCCAAGAGTCTTACCATTTATATTATATTCTGTCTTCAAATTGGACCTACCAAAATGAACCGCTTCACTTCACCATTTCTCAGCCCAGTTTTGCATCTTATCAATGTCCTGCTGTAACCTCTGACAACCCTCCACACTATCCACAACACCCCCAACATTTGTGTCCTTAGCAAACTTACAAAATTACCCTTCTACTTCCTCAACCAGGTCATTTATAAAAAATTACAAAGAGAAGGGGTCCCAGAACAGATCCCTGTGGAACACCACTGGTCACCGTCCTCCATGCAGAATACGAACCATTTACAACTATCTTTGCCTTTTGTGGGCAAGCCAATTCTGGATCCACAATGCAAGGTCTCCTTGGATCCCATGCCTCCTTACTTTCTGAAAGAGCTTTGCATAGGGAACCTTATCAAAAACCTTACTAAAATTCATATACACTACATCCACTGCTCTATCTTCATCAATGTGTTTTGTTACTTCCTCAAAGAATTCAATCAAGCTCGTAAGGCACGAGCTGCCTTCGACAAAGCCATGCTGACTATCCTTAATCAGATTATGTCTCTCCAAATGCTCATAAATCCTGCCTCTCAGGATCTTCTCCAACAATTTGCCCACCACTGAAGTCAAACTCACTGGTCTATAATTTCCTGGGTTATCTCTACTCCCTTTCTTGAACATGGAAACAGCATTTGCAACCCTCCAATCCTCCGGTACTTCTCCTGTCCCTATTGAAGACCATCGCAAGAAGTTCAGCAACCTCCTCCCTCACTTCTCATGGTACCCTGGGGCATATCTCATCCAGTCCTGGTGACTTATCTAATTTAATGCTTTTCAAAAGCTCCAGCACATCCTCTTTAATGTCTATATGCTCAAGCATTTCAGTCCACAATCACCAAGGTCCTTTTCCCTGGTGAATACTGAAGCAAAGTTTTCATTAGGAACCCGTGCTACCTCCTCCAACTCCATGCGCACATTTCCACTATCGCACCTGATTGGTCCTGTTCTCACATGGCTCATCCTCTTGCTCTTCACTTTCTTGTAGAATGCCTTGTGGGTTTTTCCCTAATTCTGCTCACCGAGGCCTTTTCATGGCCCCTTCTGGCTCCCCTAATTCCATTCTTAAGCTCTTTCCTAGCAACCTTGTAATTTTCTAGAGCTCTAACAATACCTAGTTTCTTGAACCTTTCGAAAACTTTTCTTTTCTTCTTAAGTAGATTTTCTACATACTCTGTACACCATGCTTCTTTTAATCTACCATCCTCTCCCTGCCACAATGGAACATACCTGTGTAGAACACCATGCAAATGTTCCCTGAACACTTGCCACATCTCTGCCGTACATTTCCCTGAGAACATCTGCTCCCAATTTATGCTCTCAAGTTCTTGCCTAATAGCATCATATAAGCCCCTACTCCAATTAAATGTTTTCCCAAATTGTCTGCTCCTATCACTCTCCAGTGTTATGGTGAAGGAGATAGAGTCGTGGTCACTACCTCCAAAATGCTCTCCCACTGAGAGATCTGACACCTGACCAGGTTCATTTCCCAATACCAGATTAAGTGCAGCCTCTCCTCTAGTTGGCTTATCTACAAACTGTGTCAGGAAAACTTTGTGCACACCTAACAAACTCCACCCCATCTAAACCCCTCGCTCTAAGGAGATGCCAATCAATAAAGTTAAAATCTCCCATCACAACAACCCTATTATTATTGCACTGTTCCAGAATCTGCCTCCCTATCTGCTCCTCGATGTCTCTGTTACTATTGGAAGGTCTATAAAAAACACCCAGTAGAGTTATTGCCCCTTTCCTGTTTCTGACTTCCACCCACACTGACTCAGTAGACAATCCCTCCATGCCTTCCTCCTTTTCTGCAGCCGAGACACTATCCTTCATCAGCAGTGCCACTCCCCCACCACTTTTGCCTCCCTCTCTGTTCTTTTTGAAACATCTAAAGCCTGGCACACTCAGCAGCCATTCCTGCTCCTAAGACATCCAAATCTAGTAATGGCCACAACATTACAGATCCATGTATTGATCCATGCTCTAAGTTCATTTGCCAAAATTAGTTTGGAAAACAGCTCATAGGAATTTTTCAGTGTAAGCAACATCATTTTTACCCATATGTTGTTCATCCCTCGCTATGGACACGTTCCCTCTCAGTGGCCTTCTCTATTACTTTTCCTTTTGCTCTTGCCTGTTCTTTAATTTAATTTTATTTGATAGCACATTCAGTGTATTTCTCCTCTCATCCCTACGGAATGTTATATGATTGGTTGAGAACTGGCAGCCTCTGCAATCCACGTTGTTCTGCAATGATTAATTCTTCCCATATTTCAGACCCACCTAGCTTACCAACTGTTGACTAACCAGCTTCTAATTTCCTGTCTCATTCCCCCCAAACCATTTTAGTAACAGTGAAATCATACTCCGATCCTGTGGTATAATTTGTCTCCATGCAGAATTCCGGAAATCCTTCCATAAATTCCTCCCTGTCTTCCCACAGCACCACAGTACATTTTCAACTGGTCAGAGGGATCTGCTTATTCAAGTTTGCACCATTTCCCTTTTCTTCTTTATCTAGTAGTATGGTCTTCAACTCAAGTTGCGTTTGATCTTCTCCCAAGGGGTTGTCTAATGTTGGGTCTTCAGTGGCTGTAGAGGCCATATTTTCCAGATCTCACAATCCTGCCCCCTTTGGCACTTGCTGATCACCACAGGACTCAGGGTGGATTTGCTTAATGGAGATCATTTGTGCGTGACTGTTTAACGTGGGGAGGCTGATGCACGGGGAGCCACCACGCAGTTCTTGACAAAGTGTTCGGTGGCATGGAACACAAAATGACTGGGGACCATTCACTGCTGTAGCCTTCCTCTGCCTTTACCAACATAGTGATGTGTCATCATCTTCCGCCAGATCAACCGTTCAGGTCTTTGGATCGTTCTTTATCCGGATCCCCCCCCCCCCCCCCCCCAACCTTGACTTTACAGCCATGGGTAACCCTATCAGGATATTAACACCAGATGGCTAAACTCCTGACAGTGTTGCTCTGGGAATCTCAGCAGCTCTCAAGCCTCTCCACCAAGCCAAGTTAACAATCATTGGAGAAGTTGTAGAAACAAACAGAGAAACATAGAAAACCTACAGCACAATACAGGCCCTTCAGCCCACAAAGTTGTGCCGAACATGTCCCTTCCTTAGAAATTACATAGGCTTACCCATAGTCCTCTATTTTTCTAAGCTCCACGTACCTATCCAGGAGTCTCTTAAAAGACCCTATCGTATCCGCCCCCACCACCGTCGCCAGCAGCCCATTTCATGCTCTCACCACTCTGCGTAAAAAACTTACCCCTGATGTCTCCTCTGTAACTACTCCCCAGCATCTTAAACCTGTGTCCTCTTGTGGCAACCATTTCAGCCCTGGGAAAAAGCCTCTGACTATCCACACAATCAATGTCTCTCATCATCTTATACCCCTCTATCAGGTCACCTCTCATCCTCCGTCACTCCAAGGAGAAAAGGCTGAGCTCACTCAAACTGTTTTCATAAGGCATGCTCCCCAATTCAGGCAACATCCTTGTAAATCTCCTCTGCACCCTTTCTATGGTTTCCACATCTTTCCTGTAGTGAGGCGACCAGAACTGAGCACAGTACTCCAAGTGGGGTCTGACCAGGGTCCTATATAACTGCAACATTACCTCTCGGCTCCTAAATTCAATTCCATGATTGATGAAGGCCAATACACCATACACCTTCTTAACCACAGAGTCAACCTGTGCAGCTGCTTTGAGTGTCCTATGGACTTGAACCCCCAAGATCCCTCTGATCCTCCACACTGCTAAGAGTCTTACCATTAATACTATATTCTGCCATTGTATTTGACCTACCAAAATGAACCACTTCACACTTATCTGGGTTGAACTCCATCTACCACTTCTCAGCCCAGTTTTGCATTGTATCAATGTCCCGCTGTAACTTCTGATATCCACAATACCTCGAACCTTTGTGTCATCAGCAAACTTACTAACCCAATCCTCCACTTCCTCATCCAGGTCATTAATAAAAATCACAAAGAGTAAGGGTCCCAGAACAGATCCCTGAGGCACACCGCTGGTCACTGATCTCCATGCAGAATATGACCCATCTACAACCACTCTTTGCCTTCTGTGGGCAAGCCAGTTCTCGATCCACAAAGCAATGTCCTCTAGGATCCCTTGTCTCCTTACTTTCTCAATAAGCCTTGCATGGGGTACCTTATCAAATGCCTTGCTGAAATCCATATACACTACATCTACTGCTCTACCTTCATCAATGTGTTTAGTCACATCCTCAAAAAATTCAATCAGGCTCATAAGGCATGACCTGCCCCTGACAAAGCCATGCTGACTATTCCTAATCATATTATGCCTCTCCAAATGTTCATAAATCCTGCCTCTCAGGATCTTCTCCATCAACTTGCCAACCACTGACATAAGACTCACTGGTCTATAATTTCCTGGGATATCTCTACCCCCTTTCTTGAATAAAGGAACAACATCCGTAACCCTCCAATCCTCCGGAACCTCTCCCATCCCCATTGATGATGCAAAGATCATTGCCAGAGGCTCAGCAATTTCTTCCCTCGCCTCCCACAGTAGCCTGGGGTACATCTCATCTGGTCCTGTGACTTATCCAACTTGATGCTTTCCAAAATCTCCAGCACATCCTCTTTCTTAATATCTACATGCTCAAGCTTTTCAGTCTGCTGCAAGTCATCACTACAATCACCAAGATCCTTTTCCATAGTGAATACTGGTGAAGTATTCATTAAGTACTTCTGCTATTTCCTCCAGTTCCATACAACTTTCCCACTGTCACACTTGATAGGTCCTATTCTTTCACGTCTTATCCTCTTGCTCTTCACATCATGTAGAATGCCTTGGGGTTTTCCTTAATCCTGCCTGCCAAGGCCTTCTCATGGCCCGTTCTGGTTCTCTTAATTTCCTTCTTAAGCTCCTTCCTGTTAGCCTTATAATCTTCTAGATCTCTACCATTACCTAGCTCTCTGAACCTTTTATAAGCTTTTCTTTTCTTCTTGACTAGATTTATTACAGCTTTTGTGCACCACAGTTCCTGTACCCTCCCATAACTTCCCTGTCTCATTGGAACATTGAAGCCTCCAATTTCCTGTCTGATAGCCTCATAATTCCCCTTACTCTAATTAAATACTTTTCTAACGTGTCTGTTCCTATCTCTCTCCAATGCTATTGTAAAGGAGATAGAATTATGATCACTATCTCCAAAATGCTCTCCCACTGAGAGATCTGACACCTGACCAGGTTCATTTCCCAATACCAAATCAAATACAGCCTCTCCTGTTGTAGGCTTATCTACATATTGTGTCAAGAAACCTTCCTGAACACACCTAACTATACTCCATCTAAACCCCTTGCTCTAGGGAGATTCCAATCGATATTTGGGAAATTAAAATCTCCCATCATGACAACTCTGTTATTATTACACCTTTCCAGGATCTGTTTCCTTACCTGCTCCTCGATATCCCTGTTACTATTGGGCAGCCTATAAAAAACACCCAGTAAAGTTACTGAGCCCTTCCTGTTCCTAATCTCCACTCACAGAGACTCTGTAGACAATCCCTTCATGACATCCACCTTTTCTGCAGCCGTGACACTATCTCTGATCAACAGTGCCACACCTCCACCTCTTCTGCCTCCCTCCCTGTCCTTTCTGAAACATCTAAAACCCAGCACTTGAAGTAACCATTCCTGTCCCTAAGCCATCCAAGTCTCTGTAATGGCCACCACATCATAGCTCCACGTATTGATCCACGCTCTAAGCTCATCTGCTTTGTTCACAAAACTCCTTGCATTAAAATAAACACATCTCAAACTATCAGTCTGAGTGCATCCCTTCTCTATCACCTGCCTATCCTCCCTCTCGCACTGCCTACAAGCTTTCTCTATTTGTTTGCCAACTGCCTCTTCCCCAGTCTCTTCAGTTCGGTTCCCACCCCCCAGCAATTCTAGTTTACACTCTCCCCAGTAGGATATTGGTCCCCCTGGGATTCAAGTGCAACCTGTCCTTTTTGTACAGGTCACACCTGCCCCAAAAGAGGTCCCAGTGATTGAGAAATCTGAATCCCTGCCCCCTGCTCCAATCCCTCAGCCACACATTTATCTTCCACCTCATCCTATTCCTATTCTCACTGTCGCGTGGCACAGGCAGTAACCCTGAG
The DNA here is from genome assembly GCF_048418815.1 of Hemitrygon akajei. NCBI lineage: Eukaryota > Metazoa > Chordata > Chondrichthyes > Myliobatiformes > Dasyatidae > Hemitrygon > Hemitrygon akajei. The sequence goes on along the minus strand of NC_133136.1, from coordinate 4,589,599 downwards.
ATCACTACCTTTGTGGTCCTGCTTCTCAACTTCCTTCCTAACTCCCTGTAGTCTTTTTTCAGAAATTCTTCCCTTTTCCTACCTATGTCATTGGTACCAATGACATAGTACACAACATCTGGCTGTTCTCCCTCACACTGCAGAATATCTTGGACATGATCTAAAACATCCTGGACCCTGGCACCTGGGAGGCAAACTACCATCCGAGTTTCTTTCCTGCGTCCACAGAATCACCTGTCTGACCCCCTAACTATAGAGTCCCCTATCACTATTGCCTTCCTCTTCCTTTCCCTACCCTTCTGAGCCACGGGGCCAGACTCTGTGCCAGAGGCATGGCCACTGTTGCTTCCCCCAGGTAGGCTGTCTGCCCCAACAGTACTCAAACAGGAGGACTTATTGTCAAGGGGTACAGCCACAGGGGTACTCTTTAGTACCTGACTCTTCCCCTTCCTGACCATGACCCACTTGTCTGGTCTCCCGTGGCCCCAGTGTGACCACCTGCCTGTAACTCCTCTCTATCATCTCCTCACTCTCCCTGACCAGACGAAGGTCATCGAGCTGCATCTCCAGTTCCCTAACGCGATCCCTTAGGAGCTGCAGCTCGACACACCCGGTACAGATATGGCCGTCCGGGAGTCTGGGAGACTCCAGGACCTCCCACATCTGACACTGAGCACAGGAAACCGGCCTCACACACATACTACTTCCTTTCCGCAATTAACACTGGTAAACCTACCTCGCCTCGTCCCGTTACCGCCTAAGCCCGTTGAGCCAAATCCCTGTCACTCTGCCACCTCTCACTCCGCTGCCTACTGGATATGGTGGTCTTCTTTTCAAACCTTTTGTGCCCTACTGGCTGATGTCATACGCCTGCGCAGTCTTGCCTCTCTTTTACCCTGAGTAGTAAAACTGTCTTCGCTCTGGAAATCCTTAGCGGTTCACCCACAGCCTTCTTGCTCCGAATTTTCTTGATCAATTCCCTTAATCTCTAGAGGCTCTGTAATTATCTACAAATACAGAGAAACTGCTCCCTCTGGCAATCCTCAACTCCCGAAAAACAATAGTCTTTTTAAACATCTCGTAATGATCCTCCCTGCCTTTGACTGTCTGACAAGCCAGGGTAGGACTTACAGAGTGAATGTTAGGGCACTGAGGAGAGAGGCAGAACAGAGCGATCTGGGAATATAGATTCATAACTCATTGAAACTGGCATCACATGTAGATATGGTCATAAAGAGAGATTTCGGCCTATCGGCATTCATATTCAGAATATTGAGTGCAGGAAATTGTATGAGATGATGGTGAGGTCTGATTTGGAGCATTATATGCAGTTCTGGTCACCTACCTACATGAAAGCTATCAATAAGATTGAAAGAGAGCACAGAAAATTTACAAGGATGTTGCTGGGACTTAAGGACCTGTGTTAGCTGGAAAGGTTGAATGGGGTAGGACTTTATTCCCTGAAGCGTAGGAGAATGAGGGGAGATTCATTAAAGGTAATATAAATAGGATAAACGCAAGCATGCTTTTTCTGCTGAGCTTGGATGAGACTCAACTAGAGGTGATGGGTTAAGAGGAAAAAGGTGAAATATTTAAGGGGAAAATGAGGGAGAACTTCTTCACTAAGAGGATGGTGTGAGTTTGGTTCAAGCTGCCAGCAAATTGGTGGACTCACGATCAATTTCAACATTTAAGAGAAGTTTGGCTAAGTACATAGATGGGAGGAGTTATGGAGGGCTGGGGTGGGTTGATGGTACTTGGCAGTTCAGCACAGACTAGATGGGTTGAAGGGTCTACTTCTTCACTGTAGTGTTCTATGACTCTTGTTTGTTCATTATGTGCCGTGTTGTATTACGTGGATGATCACGGTCTTGGCAAATTTTTTGACAGAAGTGTTTTGCCATCGCCTTCTTCTGGGCAGTGTCTTTACAAGATGGATGACCCCAGCCATTATCAATACTCTTCAGAAATTGTCTGCCTGGCGTCAGTGGTCACATAACCAGGACTTGTGGTACGACCATCCACCACCTGCTCCCATGGCCTCCTGCGACCCTGATTGGGGCGGGGGGGGGGGGGCGTAAGCAGGGTGAGCTGCAGGTTAGTGGAAGGAAGAAGCGTCTTGCACCTCCTTTGGTAGAGACGTATCTCCACCCCACCACCCTATGACTGTGTACAATAAAAAAGTCTTTTATTGTCTACGAACATAAGGGATTCTGCAGATGCTGGAAATCCAGACTGGAAAGGCATTGTCTTTTTTCCCCTTTCTTTGAATGAACATTGACTGTTTATTCCTCTCTATAGATGCTGCCTAAACTGTTGAGATTTGTGTGTGTTTCGTTGTCTAGAATTTATTTTGGTCTCTCCAAACTCTCATATCACTACCCATCCACGTTTTTCTACATTAAATTACAGCATCGTCTGTTTACCCACCTTGCCAACTGATTTCTTCCTACCTAAAACACACATTGCAACACTGTATATTCAGCATCATTCCTTCGAGATCGTTACTGAAAATAATAAGTCCATCATAAGTTACTTTGGAAAATTCCTGGGCAGAATTTTATAATTAAACACCAGCATCATCTCCTTCCTGTGGCATGATTTATTTTATTTGGAGATACAGCGTAGAGCAGGCCCTTCCGACCCAATGAACCATGCTGCCCAGCACCCCAATGACTTAACGCTCACCTATTTACAATGACTAATTCACCTACCAACCAGTACGTCTTTGGACTGCGGGTGAAACCAAAGCACACGGAGGAAACCCAGATGCACACAGGAAGAACATACAGACTTTCCTACGGAGGGTGCCGGGATTGAACTCCATACTCCAACGCCCTGAGCTTTGCACTAACCACTAAGCTACTGTTGTGACCTGTGTACTTATAAAAAGGAATTTCAATTTCAGTGTTTACTCAATCATAAAATTCAGTTGTAATTTCCCCCAATTCCTCATAAGCCTTTGCGATGTTTGACTACTGTCTGAGAACAATCCTCCAGATCCACTGGCCGGAAGTTACCAGCAACACTGATCTACGGCTGAGAACATACCAGCGAGCATCCGGAGAAGAAATAAGGAAAGGAAGATGGGGATGGATCGGACACAAGCCAACTTCCAATATCACCAGGCAAATACTAACGTGGAATCCCCAGGGAAAGACCACAAGATCATAAGACATAGAAACAAATTTAGGACATTCGGCCCATCAAGTCTGCTCCACCATTTCATCGTGGCTGATTTACTATCTCTCTCAATCCCATTCTCCTGCCTTATCCCCGTAACCTTTGACGCCTTGATACCTTGACTATCAATCTTCACTTTAAATACACCCAATGACTTGGCCTCCATAGCCATCTGTGGCAATGAATTCCACAGATTCTCCACCCTTTAGCTAAAGAAATTCCTCCTCATCTCTGTTCTAAAAGGATGTCCCTCTATTCTGAAGCTGTGTCCTCTGGTCCTAGACTCCCTACTGCAGGAAACATCCTCTCTACTTCCACTCTATATAACCCTTTTAATATTCAGTAGGTTTCAATGAAATCCCCCCCTCATTCTTCTAAACTCCAGTGAATACAGGCTCAGCACCATCAAATGCTCCTCATGTAATAACCCTTTCATTCCCAGAATCATTCTCGTGAACCTCCTCTGGACCCTCTCCAATGCCAGCACATCCTTTCTCAGATAAGGGGCCCAAAACTGCTCACATTATTCCAAGCATGGTCTGACCAATCCCTTATAAAGCCTCAGCATTACATAGTTGCCCATATATTAGGCTATAAGCCCATAAGACATAAAGGCAGACTTAGGCCATTTGGCCCATCAAGTCTGCTCTGCCATTCAATCATGGCTGATCCTCTTTTCCCCTCCTCAGCCCCACTCTCCAGACTTCTCCCCGTAATCTTTGATGCCATGTCCAATCAAGAACCTATTAAGCACTACTTTTAATATACCCAATGACCTGGCTAAAGAAATTTCTCCATTTCTATTTTAAATGGATACCCCTCTATCTTGAGGCTGTGCCCTCTTATCCTAGACTCTCCCACCATGAGAAACATCCTTTCCACATCTACTCTGTATAGGCCTTTAAATATTTGAAAGGTTTCAATGAGATTCCCCCCATCCTTCTAAATTCCAGTGAATACAGGCCCAGAGCTAACAAACATTCCTCGTATGATAACCCTTTCATTCCCAGAATCATCCTTGTGAACCTCCTCTGAACTCTCTCCAATGTCTTCACAACTTTTCTTAGATGAGGATCCCAAAACTGTTCACAATACTCAAGGTGAGGCCTCACCAGTGCCTTATAAAGCCTCAGAATCACATCCCTGCTCTTGTATTCTAGACCTCTTGAAATGAATGCTAACATTGCATTTGCCTTCCTCACCACTGAGCATAGACATAGGAGCAGAATTAGGCTATTCAGCTCATTGGGTCTGCTCCACCATCTCATAATGGCAGATCCTGGATCCCATTCAACCCCATACACCTGCCCTTTTAGCATATCCCTTGATGCCCCAATCAATCAGGAATCTGTCAACTTCCGCTTTAAATACACCCACGGTGTTGGCCTCAACCACTGTTTGTGGTAGAGCTTTCCACAGATTCACCTTTGTCTAAAAAAATTCCTCCTTACTCCTGTTCTAAAAGGTATCCTCTCAATTTTGAGGCTGTACCCTCTAGTCCTGGATACCCCCACCAGAGGAAATATCCACTCCACATCCACCTTCGGTAGGTTTCAATGCGATCCCCACGCATTCTTCTAAAATCCAGTGAATACAGGCCCAAAGCTGCCAAACACCCTTCATATGTTAACCCCTTCATTCCCAGAATCATCTTCATGAACCTCCTCTGGACTCTCTTCAACGACAATATACCCTGTCTGAGATAAGGGACACAAAACTGTTGACAATACTCCAAGTGTGGCCTGACTAGTGTCTTATAAAGGCTCAGCATTATCTCCTTGCTTTTATATTCTGTTCCCCTTGAAATAAATGCCAACATTGCATTTGCTTTCTCTACCACGGACTCAAGCTGTGAATTAACCTCCTGGGGGTCTTGCACGAGGACTCCCAAGTCCCTCTGTACCTCTGATGTTTGAATTTTCTCCCCACTTGGGTAATAGTCTACACTTATCTAAATTATTGACAAACAATGTGAAAAGTAGCAGTCCCAATACCGACCCCTGAGGAACACCACTAGTCACTGGCAGTCAACCAGAGAAGGCCCCTTTATTCCCACACACTGTAAGCTGATCTCCAGGCAATCCTGCACTAGGGCTCTTATTGTCACCAACCCCGTGGCTTGTCGTAGAGCTTTGGTCTTCTGGGTTTCTCGAGCACCTGTATTTACTAATTGTTACAGTAGTAAGCCCTGGTGATTTTGGTTTAATCTTGACTAGTTAATTATGATCAGCACGTCTTCCCCACGTTCTATGATTATTTAAAGGGGGTCTCATTGTGCTCTTGTAAGCAAAGTCCTACTGTGTATTTGTGGGGAATGATTTGTTTTGCAGGGGAGGGGGAGGTTGCTCGGTCGTGCCTCTGATGTTCTACTGGTATTCTGATGTCTTGTCTCCATTTCTTCATGGAGAATCTGCCGTTCTCCTGCTCCTGGGACGAGTCGTTGCCAAGGATGGAGAGAGTCTGCCGTTCTTGGGTTCAGTCCTGTGAGCGTGCACTCTGACACTTATGTCTCCTTGCACATCTGATTTCTGAATTTCTCCCCATTTATACAAAAATCTATAACTTTATTCCTTCTACCAAAGTGCACTTCCAACACTATATTCCATCCGCTACTTCCTTGCCCATTCTCCTAGTCCTTCTGCAGTCTCCCTACTTCCTCAACACCACCTTCCCCTCCACCTGTCTTCTTATCTCCCACAAACATGGCCACAAAACCATTCATTCCATCATCCAAATCACTGACATATAACATAAAAGAATCAGTTCCAACACCGATCTCTGCAGAACACCACTGGTAAATCAGAAAAGACTCCCCTTATTTCCACTCTTTGCCTTCAAGTAATCTTCTATCCAATTGCAGTGGGGCCAGAGATCATTTGTTGCTATGAATCTGGTGTGAACATAGCATGCCTACAGCTCAATAACCGTAACCCATACGTCTTTGGAATGTGAGAGGAAACCAGTGCAGCTGGAGGAAACCCATGTGGTCATGGGGAGAACATATAAACTCCATACAGACAGCAGTTGAATTAAACTCTGATCTTTCAGCAGGCTCTGTAACTGTGTTACTCAAACTGCTGTGCTACTGTGGAGGCCCTCTGGTTTTTCTGTACGTGCCCCCGTAATTTTGACGGCAAAATCAATGCTACATTTACTCTCTGGAGGGTTAAGTTCTCATTCGCCTCATTAACTCCCCCCCCACCCCCCATTCACACATGATTCGAAACAACCAGTGAGTTAACGTTCCAGTCCCCTCAATCGCGCTAGTCTGGAGCTGGAGCTGGCAGAGGCCCCACACTCTATCCCAGAATGCAGGAACCGATTCGTTGATCCATAGGCCAATTGTTGCTGGCCTCCAAGGGACATCAGGCTGGGCATCTGGAGATGTAGCACCCAAGCCAACGATGGACTGATAAGCACAAGAGATTCTGCGGATGCTGCAAATCCAGAGCGATACACACAAAATGGTGGAGGAACTCAGCGGATCAGAAAGCATCAATGGAGAGGACTAAAGACTCGATGTTTCAGGCTGAGACACTTCATAAAGTCTGATAAACTAAGCCAAACATAATTTTTTAAAGGTTGCTTCTGAGGGACGTTCAGTTCTCTGTGAAAACTATTTCTTAACAATCTGGAGGGTTTTTTTTTTATCCTGTGGCCCCAACTGAACTAAAACCAGCTGAATTCAATTTATTGAACAGGATTAATTCAAGGCTTGAAGGAAGATTGGTGGAGTTATTTCCCATACAAGCATCATTATTATTTTGGGTGGGTCTGCAAAGTCACTGCTGTGGGTCAACCACAGGAAAATAAATTCAGTTTGTTCTCAGCGAGTTCAACACAGTGCTCAAGGACAAATCAAATTTCATCTTGTCAGTTTGAGCTGGATTCATTACTCGCTCCAGAGTGGATGATAATTGGCTTCTCCGTTCAAAAGTTGAAAGTTTAAATTAAATTTATAATCAAAGTACATTTATGTCACCATATACAACCCTGAGATTAGTTTTCTTGCGGGCATTCACAGTAAATAGAAGAAACACAACAGAATCAATGAAAGACGGCACACACGACCAACAAACAACCAGTGTGCAAAAGACAGCAAAAATAAATAAGTAAACAAATAAGCGATAGACAGACAGATAGATAAATAAATAAATATACAAACAAACAAACAAATAAATAAGCAAGCAAGAAATAAATATCAAGAGCATGAGTTGTAGAACCTTAAATACATTGTAGGAGGTGAGAGTCTGTTCCTCTTTACTGATGGTTTGACAAGTGATTTGGATCTGCTCCATTTCATCACCCAGCATCCTTCCTTCATCTTTAGTCCCTAACAAAATGTCTTGGCCCTCTCAAACTGCCTCGTGTTATGTGTCGATGGTAATTCTGGGTGCTGGCAGACAGAAACAATATTTTGTTCGAATGTCCCGGCCTGTAAATGGGGCTCTTGTTCTTGTAGATCAGAATGCAGTAAATCAAGAGACCGAATAAATCAATTAGAATTAGTCAAGAGCTTTCATCCCTGTTATTTCCTCGACGATGGTCTGGTTCTGTGACGTTTGCCAACAAGTTTTATCTTGCATATTTTTTACCCTCCTCCTCGTTAAGCGTTATGAACAGTTTTTACCTTTCAGGCATCAGGCTCCCAAGCCAATGTGGATGGCTTCACTATTCTCAATATTGAGTTTATCACCATGCCAAAGGTGACAGGGGGAAGGCAGGCGAATGGAATTAAGAAGGATAATACATCAGCTATGATGGAATGGCAGGAAACAGCCCATGGACTCACTTACAAGGGACCCTGTAACTCATATTCTCATTATTTATTTATAAGGTCATAGAAAAGTAAGCACAGAAACAGGCCTTTTGGCCCATCTAATCCATGCCGAAGCCATTTAAACTGCCTATCCCTATCGGCCTACAGTGGGACCATAGGCCTCTATACCCTATCATATTCATGTACTTATCCAAACTTCTCTCCAGTGCTAAAACCGAATTTGGATGCACCATATGCTGGCAGCTTATTGCACACTCTCTGGAGCCTCTGAGAGGAGAGGATTCCCTTCATGCTCCCCTTAAACTTTTCAGCATTCACCCTAACCCATGCCCTTTGATTGTAGTCTCACCCAACCTCAGTGGAAAAAACCTACTTGCATGTCTCCTATTTATATCCCTCATAATTTTGTGTACCTCTATTAAATTGCCTCTCAATCTTCCACGTTCTAAAGAATAACTAATACTAAACTTCTCAATCTTTCCTTGTAACTCAGGTCCTCTAGACCTGGCAACATTCTTGTAAATTTTCTCTGCACTCTTTCAACTTTATTTACATCTTTCCTTTAGGTAGGTGAGCTAAACTGCACACAATGCTCCAAATTAGGCCTCACCAAGGTCTTATTCAACTTCAACATAGCATCCCACCTCCTGTACTCCTGTCCTCACTGTTTTGATTGATGAAGGACGATGTGCCAAAAGCTTTCTTTACGACCCTATCTACCTGTGATGCCACTTTCAATGAATTATGGATCTGTGTTTCCAGATCCCTTTGTTCTACCACACTCCTCAGTGCCCTACCGCTCACTGTGTAAGATCGACCCTGGCTGGTCCTACTGAGATGCAACACCTCACACTTGTCTGCATTAAATTCCATCTGATACTTTTCAGCCCAATTTTGTATCTGCAAGGCATGACAGCCTGGATTTGCTGATCCAGTTAATCACACTACCATCCAGATCATTGATATGGACGACAAACCACAAAGGTCCCAGCGATTCTAGCTGCACACCACTAGTCACAGGCCTCCAGTCAGACCTCTACTACCACTCTCTGGCTTCTCCCTCGAAGCCGGTCTAATCCAATTTAATACATCATCATGAATGCCGAGCGACTGAACCTTCTTGACCAACCTCCCATGCGGGAGCTTGACAACAGCTTTGATAAAGTCCATGTAGACAACATCCACTGCCTTGTCTTCATCAGCGTTCCTGGAAACTTCCTCAAAAAACTGTGTAAGATTGGTTAAGCATGACCTACTACACACAAAGCCAAGCTGACTGTACTTAAATCAGTTGCTGCCTAACCAAATACTCGATATCCAATCCCTTGCAATGCCTTCCAATAACTTCCCCTCAACTGATGTCAGGCTCACCAGCATCTGCTTTCCTGGTTTATATTTAGAACCTTTCTTAAGCAGTAGAACTACATTTTAGCTATTATCTAATCCTCTGGTACCTCAACTGTTGCTAAGGATGATTTAAATATCTCTGCTAGGGCCCTGGTGATTTCTGCACTTGACTCCTGTAGCATCCAAGGGAACACTTGTCGGGTCCTGGGGATTTGCCATTGTAATTTGCCTCAAGGCAGCAAATACCTCGTCCTCTGTAATCTGTACAGTGTCCACATCTGCATTGCCTCACTTCTGACGACTCTATATCTGTCTCCTGAGTAAATTCCAATGCAAAAAATCCATTTACGTTCTCCCCCATCTCTCCACACATGGATTACCATTCCGACCTTCCAGAGGACCAATTTTGTCCCTTGAAATCCTTTAGCTCTTAGGATATCTGTAGAATCCCTTAAGATTGTCTTTCATCTTATCTGCGAAGGCAACTTCATGCCTTCTTTTAGCCCTCCTGATTTCTTTCTTGTGTCCTCTTGCATTTCTTACACTCCATCAGCACCTCATTTGTTCCTACTTTCCTATACCTGATATGCACCTCCTTTTTTCTCTTAACCAGTGCCTCAATATCTCTTGAAAACCAAGGTTCCCTACACCTGTTGATGAAATGCTTTGAGAGGTTGGTCATGACGAGACTGAACTCCTGCCTCAGCAAGGACCTGGATCCATTGCAATTTGCCTATTGCCACAATAGGTCAACGGTAGATGCAATTTCAATGGCTCTCCATATGGCTATAGACCACCTGGACAACACAAACACCTACGTCAGGATGCTGTTCAGCATTTAATACCATCATTCCTACAATCCTGACTGAGAAGTTACAGAACCTGGGCCTCTGTACCTCCCTCTGCAATTGGATCCTCAACTTCCTAATCGAAAGACCACAATCTGTGTGCATTGGTGATAACATAGCCTTCTTGCTGACGATCAACACTGGCGCACCTCAGGGGTGTGTGCTTAGCCCACTGCTCTACTCTCTATATACACACGACTGTGTGGCTAGGCATAGCTCAAATACCATCTATAAATTTGCTGACGATACAACCATTGTTGGTAGAATCTCAGATGGAGATGAGAGGACAGGAGTGAGATATGCCAACTAGTGGAGTGGTGTCACAGCAACAACCTGGCACTCAACGTCAGTAAGACGAAAGAGCTGATTGTGGACTTCAGGAAGGGTAAGATGAAGGAATACATACCAATCCTCATAGAGGGATCAGAAGTGGAGAGAGTGAGCAGTTTCAGGTTCCTGGATATCAAGATCCCTGAGGATCTAACCTGGTCCCAACATATCGATGTAGTTATAAAGAAGGCAAGACAGCGGCTATACTTTATTAGGAGTTTGAAGAGATTTGGCATGTCACTCAAAAACTTCTATAGATGTACTGTGGAGAGTATTCTGACAGGCTGCATCACTGTCTGGTATGGAGGGGCTACTGCACAGGACCAAAATAAGCTGCAGAGGGTTGCAAACGTAGTCAGCTCCATCTTGGGTACTGGCCTACAAAGTACCCAGGACATCTTCAAGAAGCGGTGTCTCAGAAAGGCAGCGTCCATTATTAAGGACCTCCAGCACCCAGGGCATGCCTTTTTCTCACTGTTACCATCAGGTAGGAGGTACAGAAGCCTGAAGGCACACACTCAGTGATTCAGGAACAGATTCTTCCCCCTCTGCCATCCGATTCCCAAATGGACATTGAATCCTTGGACACTACCTCACTGTTTTTTAATATACAGTATTTCTGTTTCTGCACGTTTAAAAAAAAATCTATTCAATATACGTACACTGTAATTGATTTACTTAATTATTATTATTTTTTTTCTCTCTGCTAGATTATGTATTGCATTGAACCGCTACTGCTAAGTTAACAAATTTCACGTCACATGCCGGTGATAATAAACCTGATTCTGATTCTGATTTACTTTTTATTTGCAATCTTTATACTCACAAAATTTCACTTTCGAAGGCCTCCCACTTACCAAGTACACATTTGCCAGAAAACAGCCTGTTCCAATCCACACTTGCCAGATCATTTTTGATACCATCAAATTGGCCTTTCTTCAATTTTGAATTTCAACCCATGACCATACCTATCTTTTTGCATATTTACTTTGAAATTAATGTCTTTGTAGTTACTAGATGCAAAGTGTTCCCCTAAGCAAACTTCTGGCACCTGCCCTGTCTCATTCCTCATTGCTGATCGAGTATTGCACACTCTCTTGGTGGGACTTCTACGTACTGGTGAAGGAAACTTTCCTGAACACAGTTAGACAATAGACAATAGGTGCAGAAGTAGACCATTTGGCCCTTCGAGCCTGCACCGCCATTCTGAGATCATGGCTGATCATCTACTATCAATACCCGGTTCCTGCCTTGTCCCCATATCCCTTGATTCCCCTATCCATAAGATACCTATCTAGCTCCTTCTTGAAAGCATCCAGAGAATTGGCCTCCACTGCCTTCCGAGGCAGTGCATTCCACACCCCCACAACTCTCTGGAAGAAGAAGTTTTTCCTTAACTCTGTCCTAAATGACCTTCCCCTTATTCTCAAACCATGCCCTCTGGTACTGGACTCTCCCAGCATCTGGAACATATTTCCTGCCTCTATCTTGTCCAATCCCTTAATAATCTTATATGTTGCAATCAGATCCCCTCTCAATCTCCTTAATTCCAGCGTGTACAAGCCCAGTCTCTCTAACCTCTCTGCGTAAGACAGTCCGGACATCCCAGGAATTAACCTCGTGAATCTACGCTGCACTTCCTCTATAGCCAGGATGTCCTTCCTTAACCCTGGAGACCAAAACTGTACACAATTCTCCAGGTGCGGTCTCACCAGGGCCCTGTACAAATGCAAAAGGATTTCCTTGCTCTTGTACTCAATTCCCTTTGTAATAAAGGCCGGCATTCCATTAGCCTTCTTCACTGCCTGCTGCACTTGCTCATTCACCTTCAGTGAGTGATGAACAAGGACTCCTAGATATCTTTGTATTTCTCCCTTATCTAACTCTACACCGTTCAGATAATAATCTGCCTTCCTGTTCTTACTCCCAAAGTGGATAACCTCACACTTATTCACATTAAACATCATCTGCCAAGTATCTGCCCACTCACTCAGCCTGTCCAAGTCACCCTGAATTCTCCTAACATCCTCATCACATGTCACACTGCCACCCAGCTTAGTATCATCAGCAAACTTGCTGATGTTATTCTCAATGCCTTCATCTAAATCATTGATGTAACAGTTGACAAACTCTATCCCATATATGGGACTATGAGACGATGGGATTAATGGATTTGTGGCTAAATTTTACAAAGATACAAAGATAGGTGGAGGAGCGGGTAGTGTTGAGGAAACAGAGATCCTGCAGAGAGACTTAGATAGTTTAGGGGAATGGGCAAAGAAGTGGCAAATGAAAGTGGAAGAAGTAAATAGGCAGACTATTATTTAGATGGGGAGAGAATTCAAAATACAGAGATGCAAAGGGACTTGGGAGTCCTTGTGCAGGATATCCTAAAGGTTAACCTCCAGGTTGAGTCAGTGGTGAAAAAGACAAATGCAATGCTGGAATTCATTTCTAGAGGTATAGAATGTAAGAGCAGGGATGTGATGTTGAGGCTCCATAAGGCACTCATGAGACCACACTTGGAGTATTGTGAGCAGTTTTGGGCTCCTTTTTTTAGAATGGACGTACTGACATTGGAGTGACATTGTCTGGTCACCTTTATTGAACTGAATTGAAATGATGTAAATTGACCTTATTTCTTACTTCCTTCACATACATGAGGAGTAAAATTCTTTACGTTACATCTCCGTCTAAATGTGCAATGTGCAATCTTAGTAATTTATAATAATTTTTAATAAGTAGGACAGTCAATGTAACGTAGAAATACACTCAGACCAGCATGAGTTAATCAGTCTGATGGCCCAGTGGAAGAAGCTGTCCCGGAGACTGTTGGTCCTGGCTTTTATGCTGTGGTATCGTTTCCCAGATGGTAGCAGTTGGAACAGTTTGTGATCGGGGTGACTCAGGTCCCCAATGATCCTATGGGCCCTTTTTTACACACCTGTCCTTTTAATGTCCTGAATAGTGGGAAGTTCACAACTACAGATGGGCTGGGCTGTCCGCACCACTCTCTGCAGAGTCCTGCGATTAAGGGAGGTACAGTTCCCATACCAGGCAGTGACGCAGCCAGACAGAATGCTTTCAATTGTGCCCTTGTAGAAAGTTAGTATTTGGGGGGCCTACATCAAACTTCCTCAACAGTCTGAAGTGAAAGGAGCGCTGTTGTGCCTTTCTCACCACACAGCTGGTATGTACAGACCACGTGAGGTCCTCGGTGATGTGGATGCCGAGGAACGTAAAGCTGTTTACCCTCTCAACCCCAGATCATTGATGTCAATAGGGATTAGCCCATCTCCATTCCTCCCGTAATTCACAACCAGCTCCTTTGTTTTTGCGACATTGAGGGAGAAGTTGCTTTCTTGACACCACTGTGTCAGAGAAATGACTTCTTCCCTGTAGGCCACCTCGTTATTGGTTGAGATTAGGCCAATCAATGTAGTGTCGTCAGCAAAGTTAATTAGCAGATTAGAGCTGTGGGTGACGACACAGTCATGGGTATACAGGGAGTAAAGGAGGGGACTCAGTACACAGCCCTGAGGGGCTCCTGTATTGAGAGTCAGATGGTTGGAGGTGAGGGAGCCCACTCTTACAACCTGCTGGCGATCTGACAGGAAGTCCAGGATCCAGCTGCACAAGACAGGGTCAAGGTCGAGGTCTCTGAGCTTCTTGCCGAGCCTGGATGGAAAGCTGAATGTTGAATGATGAATGATGTTGATCAGTTGTGTTGATAGGTGAATTGTAGGAGGTTCAGTTTGGGTGCAGATGTCGTTCTTGACCAGCCTCTCAAAGCATTTGCTTATTATTGAGGTGTTACCTTGGTCATGTATTCACCACCCTTCTTCTCAATTTTGTTTCCAAAGTTAAATTCTTATCACTTTTTAAACAACAGGGAACCTCTGCTGCTTTTGATATAAATGACCGGGATGCAAATGTGAATGTGTGGGTTAGTAAGTTTGCAGATGATATGAAGATCGGTAGTGTTGTGGATGGCAATGAATGCAACAGGATTTATATCAGGTGCAGACATGGGCAGAGGAATAGCAAATATAGTTTAAAACCGGCCAAATGTAAAGTGATGCAGTTTGGCAGGTCAAATTAAAGAGACAGTACACTATTAAGGGGAAGATGCTTAACAGTGTTGACGAGCAGAGCGATCTTGGGGTCCAAGTTCACAGCTTCCTGGAAGTGGCTACACAGACTGATAGAGTGGGTAAGAAGGTATATGGCTTGCTTGCCTTTATTAGTCAAGGCACTGAGTTCAAAAGTCAGGAGGTTGTGTTAAACAAAAGAGTTTCTGCAGGTGCTGGAAATCCAGAGCAACACATACAGAATGATGGAGGAACTCAGCAGGTCAGGCAGCAACTACAGAGAGGAATAAACAGTCAGCATTTCGAGCCAAGACTCCTCTTTTGTACTGGAAAGGAAGGGGGAAGCCAGAATAAGAGGAGAGGTGGGGAGGGGAAGGAGGACAAGCTATAAGACCATAAGACACAGGAGTAGAATTAGGCCATTTGGCCCATCAAGTCTGCTCCACCATTGATGGCTGATCCTTTATCCACACTTCAGCCTCACTTACCGGTCTTCTCTTTCTGTAACCTTTGATGCCATGTCTAATCAAGAATCGATCAATCTCTTTCTTAAATACACCCAATGACCTGGCCTCCACAGCTGTCTGTGGTAACAAATTCCACAAATTCACCGCCCTTTGGCTGAAGAAATTTCTCCGCATGACCCGATGTAGATTGGAAGACCATTTCACTGAGCACCTGTGCTCCATCTGCCAGAAGAAGCAGGATCTCCCAGTGGCCATTTTAATTCCACTTCCCATTCCCATTCCGATATGTTAATCCATGGCCTCCTGTACTGTAGTAATGAGGCCACAATCAGGTTGGAGGAATAACACATTATATTCCGTCTGGGTAGCCTCCAACTTGATGGCATGAACATAGATTTCTCAAACTTCTGATAATGGCCTCCCCCCACTTCACCATTCCCCATCCCCTTTTACCTCCCTCAGCTTATTGCCTTGCCTGCCCATCACCTCCCTCTGGTGCTCCTCCCCCTTTTCTTTCTTCCATGGCCTTCTCTCTTCTCCTATCAGACTCTCCCTTCTCCAGCCCTGTATTTCTTTCACCAATCAACTTCCTAGCTCTTTAATTCCCCCCTTGCCCCTCACCTATCACCTGGTGGTTCTCTCTCCCCTCTCCCCACCTTTTAACTCTACTCCTCATCTTTTTTTCTCCAGTCCTGCCAAAAGGTCTTGGCCCAAAACATCGACTATACTTTTTTCCATAAATACTGCCTGGCCTGCTGAGTTCCTGCAGCATTTAGTGTGTGTATTGCAGGGATTTTCCTATGATGGGCTGGGAAGTATCCACTACTTTGTGTGGGAGTTTCTGTTCAAGGGTATTTGTGTTTCCATACCAAGCCGTGATGGAGGTGTTCAGGATACTCTGCTGTGCAGCGATAGAAATTTGTTGATCTTTTCACTTATTATATTGTACACCTTTATCAAGGCACTTCTTACCTTC
This sequence comes from Hemitrygon akajei, assembly GCF_048418815.1. Classification (NCBI taxonomy): domain Eukaryota; kingdom Metazoa; phylum Chordata; class Chondrichthyes; order Myliobatiformes; family Dasyatidae; genus Hemitrygon; species Hemitrygon akajei. Next base: position 4,573,577 of record NC_133136.1, on the reverse strand, counting down.
CTTCGCTCCACAGAGAAAAGCCCTAGCATGTTCAACCTATCAACACAAGGCATGCTCTCTAACCCAGGCAGCATCCTGGTAAATCTCCTCTGCACCCTCTCTAACCCAGGCAGCATCCTGGTAAATCTCCTCTGCACCCTCTCTAATCCAGGCAGCATCCTGGTAAATCTCCTCTGCACCCTCTCTAATCCAGGCAGCATCCTGGTAAATCTCCTCTGCACCCTCTCTAACCCAGGCAGCATCCTGGTAAATCTCCTCTGCACCCTCTCTAATCCAGGCAGCATCCTGGTGAATCTCCTCTGCACCCTCTCTAATCCAGGCAGCATCCTGGTGAATCTCCTCTGCACCCTCTCTAATCCAGGCAGCATCCTGGTAAATCTCCTCTGCACCCTCTCTAATCCAGGCAGCATCCTGGTAAATCTCCTCTGCACCCTCTCTAATCCAGGCAGCATCCTGGTAAATCTCCTCTGCACCCTCTCTAATCCAGGCAGCATCCTGGTAAATCTCCTCTGCACCCTCTCTAAAGCTTCCACGTCAAGGACCCTGGTCAGACCCCACTTGGAGTACTGTGCTCAGTTCTGGTCGCCTCACTACAGGAAGGATGTGGAAGCCATAGAAAGGGTGCAGAGGAGATTTACAAGGATGTTGCCTGGATTGGGGAGTATGCCTTATGAGAATAGATCTAGTGAGCTCGGCCTTTTCTCCTTGGAGCAACGGAGGATGAGAGGTGACCTGATCGAGGTGTATAAGATGTTGAGAGGCATTGATCGTGTGGATAGTCAGAGGCTTTTTCCCAGGGCTGAAATAGTTGCCACAAGAGGACACAGGTTTAAGGTGCTGGGGAGTAGGTACAGAGGAGATGTCAGGGGTAAGTTTTTTATTCAGAGTGGTGAGTGCATGGAATGGGCTGCCGGCAACAGTGGTGGAACTGGATACGATAGGGTCTTTTAAGAGACTTTTGGATAGGTACATGGAGCTTAGAAAAATAGAGGGCTATGGGTAAGCCTAGTAATTTCTAAGGTAGGGAGGTGTTCAGCACAACTTTGGGGGCCGAAGGGCCTGTATTGTGCTGTAGGTTTTCTATGTTTCTATGTTTCTATCCTTCCTATAAGGAGGCAACCAGAATTGAACACAATATTCCAAGTGTGGTATAACTGGGGTTTTAGGGAGGGGCAACATTACCTCATGGCTCTTGAACTAAATGCCCCAACTGACGAAGACCAACACACAACAACATTGCGTTAACTACCCTATCAACTTGCACTAAAAGAAGAAGGCTTTTGGCATCCTGGCATTCATAAATCCACGTACTGAGTAGAGGAGTTGGGATGTTATGCTGAGGTTGTATAAGACATTGGTCAGGCCAAATTTGGAGTATTGTGTACATTTCTGGTCACCTAACTATAGGAAGGATATCAGTAATATTGAAAAAGTGCAGAGAAGATTTACTAGGATGTTGCTGGGTCTTCAGGAGTTGAGTTACAGGGAAAGATTGAACCGGTTAGGACTTTATTCCTTGGAGCGTAGAAGAATGAGGGGAAATTTGATAGAGGTTTACAAAATTATGAGGGGTATGGACAAAGTAAATGCGAGTAGGCTCTTTCCACTTAGATTAAGAGAAATGAATATGAGAGGTCATGGCTTTAGGGTGAAAGGGGAAAGGGTTAGTGGGAACATTAGGGGGAACTTCACTCAGAGAAGAAGTGGGAGTGTGGAACGAGCTGCCATCTGACATAGTAAATGTGGGCTCACTTTTAAGTTTTAAGAATAAATTGGATAGATACATGGATGGGAGAGGTCTGGAGGGTTATGGACTGGGTGCAGGTCAATGGGACTAGTGGAATAAAATTTTGGCACAGACTAGCAGGGCCGAATGGCTTGTTTTCTGTGCTGTAGTGTTCTGTGGTTCTATGGTTCTATGTAAGTCTGAGGGATCTAAAGATGCTGGAAATTCGGAGCAACACACATAGAATGTTGGAGGAACTCAGAGTGTAAGATATTATCCAGGAAGGGGAATAAACAGTCGATGTTTCAGATTCTAATGAAGGGTCTCGGCCTGAACATTAACAGTTTATTGCTCTCCATAGATGCTGCCTGACCTGCTGAGTTCCTCCAGAATTCTGTGTGTGTTCTTGTAGAATGAAGATGCTTGGTTAATAAATTAATAGTGATACTCAGTAACTCTACCAAGACTTCATTATTTCCTGTCAGTCTCCTTGTGTACAGCCTGGTGTCATTTATGGACATGCAATCAATCTCTGTATATAAGCTATCTTATGTATTTATATTGATTGTGTTCTTTATGTAACACCCTGGGAAAGGTTTCACTGCTAGAGTAATGGTTTCTCTGTAGCAGCAGTGTTTGGGTTATGACTGGAGATAACGGGGGCTTTGGAATGTGCGCTGTCCAATGAAGGGAGTGTTTCTTTCTCATTGTGTGCCTGAGACCGAGGTGATCTGGGTCTTTTGCTCGGTGGAAGATGGAGAGAGAAGATGCCAGAATGGAGAGGTTGTAGACAGCAGAAAGGAGGGGACTTGGAGTGGGGCCGGGAGTCGACAAAGCCTGGGAGAAATCGATGGAGGACCAGTGGAAGGGAAACCATGAGTTCCAACGTGTGCACATTAGACTGTATCATTAAAATGGGCCCTTTTCTTTTTGCTTTTCTTTATTAAACTTTTAGTCGAATTAAGAATTATAAAGCTAAATTATTTAATTGCATATGTTGTACAGTCTGTTATTTTGTGGTACTGATTTGTAGCAAGGTAACACATCACGCAGCAGCCACACAAACAGGAGGTTTTGCACCTCGATCTCATAGAAGCATAGAAAACTTACAACACAATACAGGCCCTTTGGCCCACAAAGCTGTGCTGAACATGTCCTTACCTGAGAAATTCCCTAGGGTTACCCATAGCCCGCTGTTTTTCTGAGCTCCATGTACCTGTCCAGGAGTCTCTTAAAAGACCCTATCATATCCACCTCCACCACCGTCACTGGCAGCCCATTCCACACACTCACCACTCTCTGCATAAAAACCTTACTCCTGATATCTCCTCTGTACCTACTTCCAAGCACCTTAAAACTGTGCCCTCTCATGCTAGCCATTTCAGCCCTGGGAAAAAGCCTCTGACTATCCACACGATCAATGCCTCTCATCATCTTATACACTTCTTGTTTGTTACTTCTGTTCAAACGTATGGTGGGTTAACAATGAAGAATCATATTCTGGTAGAATTAGAGAACTTTTATTTACGGTAATAAACAAACACATCTTAACCCAGCCATGTGCCGGAACATTCTAGCAATCCTGCGCATGCAGGTTAACCCTAGCCCAAATGTTAATGGGTCAGTGGGAGTGCTTGAGACAGGATCCCAGGTGTGGGACAATGAACACAGGAAGCTCCTAAAAATGTGGTTGTGCTCAGGGGGGCTGAAGTATGGAAACGTATTCCAGAAATCAGCAGGGAGTGGGACAGTGCCCACAGAAATTCATCAGTAACATCACCGCGTTTCCAGTGGGACAGTGGGGAGTGGGACAGTGCCCACAGAACATTATCAGTAACATCACCGCGTTTCCAGTGGGACAGTGGGGAGTGGGACAGTGCCCACAGAACATTATCAGTAACATCACCGCGTTTCCAGTGGGACAGTGGGGAGTGGGACAGTGCCCACAGAACATTATCAGTAACATCACCGCGTTTCCAGTGGGACAGTGGGGAGTGGGACAGTGCCCACAGAACATTATCAGTAACATCACCGCGTTTCCAGTGGGACAGTGGGGAGTGGGACAGTGCCCACAGAACATTATCAGTAACATCACCGCGTTTCCAGTGGGACAGTGGGGAGTGGGACAGTGCCCACAGAACATTATCAGTAACATCACCGCGTTTCCAGTGGGACAGTGGGGAGTGGGACAGTGCCCACAGAACATTATCAGTAACATCACCGCATTTCCAGTGGGACAGTGGGGAGTGGGACAGTGCCCACAGAACATTATCAGTAACATCACCGCGTTTCCAGTGGGACAGTGGGGAGTGGGACAGTGCCCACAGAACATTATCAGTAACATCACCGCGTTTCCAGTGGGACAGTGGGGAGTGGGACAGTGCCCACAGAACATTATCAGTAACATCACCGCGTTTCCAGTGGGACAGTGGGGAGTGGGACAGTGCCCACAGAACATTATCAGTAACATCACCGCGTTTCCAGTGGGACAGTGGGGAGTGGGACAGTGCCCACAGAACATTATCAGTAACATCACCGCGTTTCCAGTGGGACAGTGGGGAGTGGGACAGTGGGGAGTGGGACAGTGGGGAGTGGGACAGTGGGGAGTGGGACAGTGCCCACAGAACATTATCAGTAACATCACCGCGTTTCCAGTGGGACAGTGGGGAGTGGGACAGTGCCCACGGAACATTATCAGTAACATCACCGCGTTTCCAGTGGGACAGTGGGGAGTGGGACAGTGCCCACAGAACATTATCAGTAACATCACCGCGTTTCCAGTGGGACAGTGGGGAGTGGGACAGTGCCCACAGAACATTATCAGTAACATCACCGCGTTTCCAGTGGGACAGTGGGGAGTGGGACAGTGGGGAGTGGGACAGTGGGGAGTGGGACAGTGCCCACAGAACATTATCAGTAACATCACCGCGTTTCCAGTGGGACAGTGGGGAGTGGGACAGTGCCCACAGAAATTCATCAGTAACATCACCGCGTTTCCAGTGGGACAGTGGGGAGTGGGACAGTGGGGAGTGGGCCCATGCCCACAGAACATTATCAGTAACATCACCGCGTTTCCAGTGGGACAGTGGGGAGTGGGCCCATGCCCACAGAAATTCATCAGTAACATCACCGCGTTTCCAGTGGGACAGTGGGGAGTGGGACAGTGGGGAGTGGGACAGTGGGGAGTGGGACAGTGCCCACAGAACATTATCAGTAACATCACCGCGTTTCCAGTGGGACAGTGGGGAGTGGGACAGTGCCCACAGAAATTCATCAGTAACATCACCGCGTTTCCAGTGGGACAGTGGGGAGTGGGACAGTGGGGAGTGGGACAGTGGGGAGTGGGACAGTGCCCACAGAAATTCATCAGTAACATCACCGCGTTTCCAGTGGGACAGTGGGGAGTGGGCCCATGCCTACAGAAATTCATCAGTAACATCACCGCGTTTCCAGTGGGACAGTGGGGAGTGGGACAGTGCCCACAGAAATTCATCAGTAACATCACCGCGTTTCCAGTGGGACAGTGGGGAGTGGGACAGTGGGGAGTGGGACAGTGCCCACAGAAATTCATCAGTAACATCACCGCGTTTCCAGTGGGACAGTGGGGAGTGCGCCCATGCCCACAGAAATTCATCAGTAACATCACCGCGTTTCCAGTGGGACAGTGGGGAGTGGGACAGTGCCCACAGAACATTATCAGTAACATCACCGCGTTTCCAGTGGGACAGTGGGGAGTGGGCCCATGCCCACAGAAATTCATCAGTAACAGCACCGCGTTTCCAGTGGGACAGTGGGGAGTGGGCCCATGCCCACAGAAATTCATCAGTAACATCACCGCGTTTCCAGTGGGACAGTGGGGAGTGGGACAGTGCCCACAGAACATTATCAGTAACATCACCGCGTTTCCAGTGGGACAGTGGGGAGTGGGCCCATGCCCACAGAAATTCATCAGTAACATCACCGCGTTTCCAGTGGGACAGTGGGGAGTGGGCACATGCCCACAGAAATTCATCAGTAACATCACCGCGTTTCCAGTGGGACAGTGGGGAGTGGGCCCATGCCTACAGAAATTCATCAGTAACATCACCGCGTTTCCAGTGGGACAGTGGGGAGTGGGCCCGTGCCCACAGAACATTATCAGTAACATCACCGCGTTTCCAGTGGGACAGTGGGGAGTGGGACAGTGCCCACAGAAATTCATCAGTAACATCACCGCGTTTCCAGTGGGACAGTGGGGAGTGGGACAGTGCCCACAGAACATTATCAGTAACATCACCGCGTTTCCAGTGGGACAGTGGGGAGTGGGACAGTGCCCACAGAACATTATCAGTAACATCACCGCGTTTCCAGTGGGACAGTGGGGAGTGGGCCCATGCCCACAGAAATTCATCAGTAACATCACCGCGTTTCCAGTGGGACAGTGGGGAGTGGGACAGTGCCCACAGAACATTATCAGTAACATCACCGCGTTTCCAGTGGGACAGTGGGGAGTGGGCCCATGCCCACAGAAATTCATCAGTAACATCACCGCGTTTCCAGTGGGACAGTGCCCACAGAACATTATCAGTAACATCACCGCGTTTCCAGTGGGACAGTGGGGAGTGGGCCCATGCCCACAGAAATTCATCAGTAACATCACCGCGTTTCCAGTGGGACAGTGGGGAGTGGGACAGTGCCCACAGAACATTATCAGTAACATCACCGCGTTTCCAGTGGGACAGTGGGGAGTGGGACAGTGCCCACAGAACATTATCAGTAACATCACCGCGTTTCCAGTGGGACAGTGGGGAGTGGGCCCATGCCCACAGAAATTCATCAGTAACATCACCGCGTTTCCAGTGGGACAGTGGGGAGTGGGCCCATGCCCACAGAACATTATCAGTAACATCACCGCGTTTCCAGTGGGACAGTGGGGAGTGGGACAGTGCCCACAGAACATTATCAGTAACATCACCGCGTTTCCAGTGGGACAGTGGGGAGTGGGACAGTGCCCACAGAACATTATCAGTAACATCACCGCGTTTCCAGTGGGACAGTGGGGAGTGGGCCCATGCCCACAGAAATTCATCAGTAACATCACCGCGTTTCCAGTGGGACAGTGGGGAGTGGGACAGTGCCCACAGAACATTATCAGTAACATCACCGCGTTTCCAGTGGGACAGTGGGGAGTGGGACAGTGCCCACAGAACATTATCAGTAACATCACCGCGTTTCCAGTGGGACAGTGGGGAGTGGGACAGTGCCCACAGAACATTATCAGTAACATCACCGCGTTTCCAGTGGGACAGTGGGGAGTGGGACAGTGCCCACAGAACATTATCAGTAACATCACCGCGTTTCCAGTGGGACAGTGGGGAGTGGGACAGTGCCCACAGAACATTATCAGTAACATCACCGCGTTTCCAGTGGGACAGTGGGGAGTGGGACAGTGCCCACAGAACATTATCAGTAACATCACCGCGTTTCCAGTGGGACAGTGGGGAGTGGGACAGTGCCCACAGAACATTATCAGTAACATCACCGCGTTTCCAGTGGGACAGTGGGGAGTGGGACAGTGCCCACAGAACATTATCAGTAACATCACCGCGTTTCCAGTGGGACAGTGGGGAGTGGGACAGTGCCCACAGAACATTATCAGTAACATCACCGCGTTTCCAGTGGGACAGTGGGGAGTGGGACAGTGCCCACAGAACATTATCAGTAACATCACCGCGTTTCCAGTGGGACAGTGGGGAGTGGGACAGTGCCCACAGAACATTATCAGTAACATCACCGCGTTTCCAGTGGGACAGTGGGGAGTGGGACAGTGCCCACAGAACATTATCAGTAACATCACCGCGTTTCCAGTGGGACAGTGGGGAGTGGGACAGTGCCCACAGAACATTATCAGTAACATCACCGCGTTTCCAGTGGGACAGTGGGGAGTGGGACAGTGCCCACAGAACATTATCAGTAACATCACCGCGTTTCCAGTGGGACAGTGGGGAGTGGGACAGTGGGGAGTGGGACAGTGGGGAGTGGGACAGTGCCCACAGAACATTATCAGTAACATCACCGCGTTTCCAGTGGGACAGTGGGGAGTGGGACAGTGCCCACAGAAATTCATCAGTAACATCACCGCGTTTCCAGTGGGACAGTGGGGGAGTGGGACAGTGGGGAGTGGGACAGTGGGGAGTGGGACAGTGGGGAGTGGGCCCATGCCCACAGAACATTATCAGTAACATCACCGCGTTTCCAGTGGGACAGTGGGGAGTGGGCCCATGCCCACAGAAATTCATCAGTAACATCACCGCGTTTCCAGTGGGACAGTGGGGAGTGGGACAGTGCCCACAGAACATTATCAGTAACATCACCGCGTTTCCAGTGGGACAGTGGGGAGTGGGCCCATGCCCACAGAAATTCATCAGTAACATCACCGCGTTTCCAGTGGGACAGTGGGGAGTGGGACAGTGCCCACAGAACATTATCAGTAACATCACCGCGTTTCCAGTGGGACAGTGGGGAGTGGGACAGTGCCCACAGAACATTATCAGTAACATCACCGCGTTTCCAGTGGGACAGTGGGGAGTGGGACAGTGCCCACAGAACATTATCAGTAACATCACCGCGTTTCCAGTGGGACAGTGGGGAGTGGGACAGTGCCCACAGAACATTATCAGTAACATCACCGCGTTTCCAGTGGGACAGTGGGGAGTGGGACAGTGCCCACAGAACATTATCAGTAACATCACCGCGTTTCCAGTGGGACAGTGGGGAGTGGGACAGTGCCCACAGAACATTATCAGTAACATCACCGCGTTTCCAGTGGGACAGTGGGGAGTGGGACAGTGCCCACAGAACATTATCAGTAACATCACCGCGTTTCCAGTGGGACAGTGGGGAGTGGGACAGTGCCCACAGAACATTATCAGTAACATCACCGCGTTTCCAGTGGGACAGTGGGGAGTGGGACAGTGCCCACAGAACATTATCAGTAACATCACCGCGTTTCCAGTGGGACAGTGGGGAGTGGGACAGTGCCCACAGAACATTATCAGTAACATCACCGCGTTTCCAGTGGGACAGTGGGGAGTGGGACAGTGCCCACAGAACATTATCAGTAACATCACCGCGTTTCCAGTGGGACAGTGGGGAGTGGGACAGTGGGGAGTGGGACAGTGGGGAGTGGGACAGTGGGGAGTGGGACAGTGCCCACAGAACATTATCAGTAACATCACCGCGTTTCCAGTGGGACAGTGGGGAGTGGGACAGTGCCCACAGAAATTCATCAGTAACATCACCGCGTTTCCAGTGGGACAGTGGGGAGTGGGACAGTGCCCACAGAACATTATCAGTAACATCACCGCGTTTCCAGTGGGACAGTGGGGAGTGGGACAGTGCCCACAGAACATTATCAGTAACATCACCGCGTTTCCAGTGGGACAGTGGGGAGTGGGACAGTGCCCACAGAACATTATCAGTAACATCACCGCGTTTCCAGTGGGACAGTGGGGAGTGGGACAGTGCCCACAGAACATTATCAGTAACATCACCGCGTTTCCAGTGGGACAGTGGGGAGTGGGACAGTGGGGAGTGGGACAGTGGGGAGTGGGACAGTGGGGAGTGGGACAGTGCCCACAGAACATTATCAGTAACATCACCGCGTTTCCAGTGGGACAGTGGGGAGTGGGACAGTGCCCACAGAAATTCATCAGTAACATCACCGCGTTTCCAGTGGGACAGTGGGGAGTGGGACAGTGCCCACAGAACATTATCAGTAACATCACCGCGTTTCCAGTGGGACAGTGGGGAGTGGGACAGTGCCCACAGAACATTATCAGTAACATCACCGCGTTTCCAGTGGGACAGTGGGGAGTGGGACAGTGCCCACAGAACATTATCAGTAACATCACCGCGTTTCCAGTGGGACAGTGGGGAGTGGGACAGTGCCCACAGAACATTATCAGTAACATCACCGCGTTTCCAGTGGGACAGTGGGGAGTGGGACAGTGGGGAGTGGGACAGTGGGGAGTGGGACAGTGGGGAGTGGGACAGTGCCCACAGAACATTATCAGTAACATCACCGCGTTTCCAGTGGGACAGTGGGGAGTGGGACAGTGCCCACAGAAATTCATCAGTAACATCACCGCGTTTCCAGTGGGACAGTGGGGAGTGGGACAGTGGGGAGTGGGACAGTGGGGAGTGGGACAGTGGGGAGTGGGCCCATGCCCACAGAACATTATCAGTAACATCACCGCGTTTCCAGTGGGACAGTGGGGAGTGGGCCCATGCCCACAGAAATTCATCAGTAACATCACCGCGTTTCCAGTGGGACAGTGGGGAGTGCGACAGTGGGGAGTGGGACAGTGGGGAGTGGGACAGTGCCCACAGAACATTATCAGTAACATCACCGCGTTTCCAGTGGGACAGTGGGGAGTGGGACAGTGCCCACAGAAATTCATCAGTAACATCACCGCATTTCCAGTGGGACAGTGGGGAGTGGGACAGTGGGGAGTGGGACAGTGCCCACAGAAATTCATCAGTAACATCACCGCGTTTCCAGTGGGACAGTGGGGAGTGGGCCCATGCCTACAGAAATTCATCAGTAACATCACCGCGTTTCCAGTGGGACAGTGGGGAGTGGGACAGTGCCCACAGAAATTCATCAGTAACATCACCGCGTTTCCAGTGGGACAGTGGGGAGTGGGACAGTGCCCACAGAAATTCATCAGTAACATCACTGCGTTTCCAGTGGGACAGTGGGGAGTGGGCCCATGCCCACAGAAATTCATCAGTAACATCACCGCGTTTCCAGTGGGACAGTGGGGAGTGGGACAGTGCCCACAGAACATTATCAGTAACATCACCGCGTTTCCAGTGGGACAGTGGGGAGTGGGCCCATGCCCACAGAAATTCATCAGTAACATCACCGCGTTTCCAGTGGGACAGTGGGGAGTGGGCCCATGCCCACAGAAATTCATCAGTAACATCACCGCGTTTCCAGTGGGACAGTGGGGAGTGGGACAGTGCCCACAGAACATTATCAGTAACATCACTGCGTTTCCAGTGGGACAGTGGGGAGTGGGCCCATGCCCACAGAAATTCATCAGTAACATCACCGCGTTTCCAGTGGGACAGTGGGGAGTGGGCCCATGCCTACAGAAATTCATCAGTAACATCACCGCGTTTCCAGTGGGACAGTGGGGAGTGGGACAGTGCCCACAGAACATTATCAGTAACATCACCGCGTTTCCAGTGGGACAGTGGGGAGTGGGACAGTGCCCACAGAACATTATCAGTAACATCACCGCGTTTCCAGTGGGACAGTGGGGAGTGGGACAGTGCCCACAGAACATTATCAGTAACATCACCGCGTTTCCAGTGGGACAGTGGGGAGTGGGACAGTGCCCACAGAACATTATCAGTAACATCACCGCGTTTCCAGTGGGACAGTGGGGAGTGGGACAGTGCCCACAGAACATTATCAGTAACATCACCGCGTTTCCAGTGGGACAGTGGGGAGTGGGACAGTGCCCACAGAACATTATCAGTAACATCACCGCGTTTCCAGTGGGACAGTGGGGAGTGGGACAGTGCCCACAGAACATTATCAGTAACATCACCGCGTTTCCAGTGGGACAGTGGGGAGTGGGACAGTGCCCACAGAACATTATCAGTAACATCACCGCGTTTCCAGTGGGACAGTGGGGAGTGGGACAGTGCCCACAGAACATTATCAGTAACATCACCGCGTTTCCAGTGGGACAGTGGGGAGTGGGACAGTGCCCACAGAACATTATCAGTAACATCACCGCGTTTCCAGTGGGACAGTGGGGAGTGGGACAGTGCCCACAGAACATTATCAGTAACATCACCGCGTTTCCAGTGGGACAGTGGGGAGTGGGACAGTGCCCACAGAACATTATCAGTAACATCACCGCGTTTCCAGTGGGACAGTGGGGAGTGGGACAGTGCCCACAGAACATTATCAGTAACATCACCGCGTTTCCAGTGGGACAGTGGGGAGTGGGACAGTGCCCACAGAACATTATCAGTAACATCACCGCGTTTCCAGTGGGACAGTGGGGAGTGGGACAGTGGGGAGTGGGACAGTGGGGAGTGGGACAGTGGGGAGTGGGACAGTGCCCACAGAACATTATCAGTAACATCACCGCGTTTCCAGTGGGACAGTGGGGAGTGGGACAGTGCCCACAGAAATTCATCAGTAACATCACCGCGTTTCCAGTGGGACAGTGGGGAGTGGGACAGTGGGGAGTGGGCCCATGCCCACAGAACATTATCAGTAACATCACCGCGTTTCCAGTGGGACAGTGGGGAGTGGGCCCATGCCCACAGAAATTCATCAGTAACATCACCGCGTTTCCAGTGGGACAGTGGGGAGTGGGACAGTGGGGAGTGGGACAGTGGGGAGTGGGACAGTGCCCACAGAACATTATCAGTAACATCACCGCGTTTCCAGTGGGACAGTGGGGAGTGGGACAGTGCCCACAGAAATTCATCAGTAACATCACCGCGTTTCCAGTGGGACAGTGGGGAGTGGGACAGTGGGGAGTGGGACAGTGCCCACAGAAATTCATCAGTAACATCACCGCGTTTCCAGTGGGACAGTGGGGAGTGGGCCCATGCCTACAGAAATTCATCAGTAACATCACCGCGTTTCCAGTGGGACAGTGGGGAGTGGGACAGTGCCCACAGAAATTCATCAGTAACATCACCGCGTTTCCAGTGGGACAGTGGGGAGTGGGACAGTGGGGAGTGGGACAGTGCCCACAGAAATTCATCAGTAACATCACCGCGTTTCCAGTGGGACAGTGGGGAGTGGGCCCATGCCCACAGAAATTCATCAGTAACATCACCGCTTTTCCAGTGGGACAGTGGGGAGTGGGACAGTGCCCACAGAACATTATCAGTAACATCACCGCGTTTCCAGTGGGACAGTGGGGAGTGGGCCCATGCCCACAGAAATTCATCAGTAACATCACCGCGTTTCCAGTGGGACAGTGGGGAGTGGGCCCATGCCCACAGAAATTCATCAGTAACATCACCGCGTTTCCAGTGGGACAGTGGGGAGTGGGACAGTGCCCACAGAACATTATCAGTAACATCACTGCGTTTCCAGTGGGACAGTGGGGAGTGGGCCCATGCCCACAGAAATTCATCAGTAACATCACCGCGTTTCCAGTGGGACAGTGGGGAGTGGGCCCATGCCCACAGAAATTCATCAGTAACATCACCGCGTTTCCAGTGGGACAGTGGGGAGTGGGCCCATGCCTACAGAAATTCATCAGTAACATCACCGCGTTTCCAGTGGGACAGTGGGGAGTGGGACAGTGCCCACAGAACATTATCAGTAACATCACCGCGTTTCCAGTGGGACAGTGGGGAGTGGGACAGTGCCCACAGAATATTATCAGTAACATCACCACGTTTCCAGTGGGACAGTGGGGAGTGGGCCCATGTCCACAGAAATTCATCAGTAACATCACCGCGTTTCCAGTGGGACAGTGGGGAGTGGGACAGTGCCCACAGAACATTATCAGTAACATCACCGCGTTTCCAGTGGGACAGTGGGGAGTGGGCCCATGCCCACAGAAATTCATCAGTAACATCACCGCGTTTCCAGTGGGACAGTGCCCACAGAACATTATCAGTAACATCACCGCGTTTCCAGTGGGACAGTGGGGAGTGGGCCCATGCCCACAGAAATTCATCAGTAACATCACCGCGTTTCCAGTGGGACAGTGGGGAGTGGGACAGTGCCCACAGAACATTATCAGTAACATCACCGCGTTTCCAGTGGGACAGTGGGGAGTGGGACAGTGCCCACAGAACATTATCAGTAACATCACCGCGTTTCCAGTGGGACAGTGGGGAGTGGGCCCATGCCCACAGAAATTCATCAGTAACATCACCGCGTTTCCAGTGGGACAGTGGGGAGTGGGCCCATGCCCACAGAACATTATCAGTAACATCACCGCGTTTCCAGTGGGACAGTGGGGAGTGGGACAGTGCCCACAGAACATTATCAGTAACATCACCGCGTTTCCAGTGGGACAGTGGGGAGTGGGACAGTGCCCACAGAACATTATCAGTAACATCACCGCGTTTCCAGTGGGACAGTGGGGAGTGGGCCCATGCCCACAGAAATTCATCAGTAACATCACCGCGTTTCCAGTGGGACAGTGGGGAGTGGGACAGTGCCCACAGAACATTATCAGTAACATCACCGCGTTTCCAGTGGGACAGTGGGGAGTGGGACAGTGCCCACAGAACATTATCAGTAACATCACCGCGTTTCCAGTGGGACAGTGGGGAGTGGGACAGTGCCCACAGAACATTATCAGTAACATCACCGCGTTTCCAGTGGGACAGTGGGGAGTGGGCCCATGCCCACAGAAATTCATCAGTAACATCACCGCGTTTCCAGTGGGACAGTGCCCACAGAACATTATCAGTAACATCACCGCGTTTCCAGTGGGACAGTGGGGAGTGGGCCCATGCCCACAGAAATTCATCAGTAACATCACCGCGTTTCCAGTGGGACAGTGGGGAGTGGGACAGTGCCCACAGAACATTATCAGTAACATCACCGCGTTTCCAGTGGGACAGTGGGGAGTGGGACAGTGCCCACAGAACATTATCAGTAACATCACCGCGTTTCCAGTGGGACAGTGGGGAGTGGGCCCATGCCCACAGAAATTCATCAGTAACATCACCGCGTTTCCAGTGGGACAGTGGGGAGTGGGCCCATGCCCACAGAACATTATCAGTAACATCACCGCGTTTCCAGTGGGACAGTGGGGAGTGGGACAGTGCCCACAGAACATTATCAGTAACATCACCGCGTTTCCAGTGGGACAGTGGGGAGTGGGACAGTGCCCACAGAACATTATCAGTAACATCACCGCGTTTCCAGTGGGACAGTGGGGAGTGGGCCCATGCCCACAGAAATTCATCAGTAACATCACCGCGTTTCCAGTGGGACAGTGGGGAGTGGGACAGTGCCCACAGAACATTATCAGTAACATCACCGCGTTTCCAGTGGGACAGTGGGGAGTGGGACAGTGCCCACAGAACATTATCAGTAACATCACCGCGTTTCCAGTGGGACAGTGGGGAGTGGGACAGTGCCCACAGAACATTATCAGTAACATCACCGCGTTTCCAGTGGGACAGTGGGGAGTGGGACAGTGCCCACAGAACATTATCAGTAACATCACCGCGTTTCCAGTGGGACAGTGGGGAGTGGGACAGTGCCCACAGAACATTATCAGTAACATCACCGCGTTTCCAGTGGGACAGTGGGGAGTGGGACAGTGCCCACAGAACATTATCAGTAACATCACCGCGTTTCCAGTGGGACAGTGGGAAGTGGGACAGTGCCCACAGAACATTATCAGTAACATCACCGCGTTTCCAGTGGGACAGTGGGGAGTGGGACAGTGCCCACAGAACATTATCAGTAACATCACCGCGTTTCCAGTGGGACAGTGGGGAGTGGGACAGTGCCCACAGAACATTATCAGTAACATCACCGCGTTTCCAGTGGGACAGTGGGGAGTGGGACAGTGCCCACAGAACATTATCAGTAACATCACCGCGTTTCCAGTGGGACAGTGGGGAGTGGGACAGTGCCCACAGAACATTATCAGTAACATCACCGCGTTTCCAGTGGGACAGTGGGGAGTGGGACAGTGCCCACAGAACATTATCAGTAACATCACCGCGTTTCCAGTGGGACAGTGGGGAGTGGGACAGTGCCCACAGAACATTATCAGTAACATCACCGCGTTTCCAGTGGGACAGTGGGGAGTGGGACAGTGCCCACAGAACATTATCAGTAACATCACCGCGTTTCCAGTGGGACAGTGGGGAGTGGGACAGTGCCCACAGAACATTATCAGTAACATCACCGCGTTTCCAGTGGGACAGTGGGGAGTGGGACAGTGCCCACAGAACATTATCAGTAACATCACCGCGTTTCCAGTGGGACAGTGGGGAGTGGGACAGTGCCCACAGAACATTATCAGTAACATCACCGCGTTTCCAGTGGGACAGTGGGGAGTGGGACAGTGCCCACAGAACATTATCAGTAACATCACCGCGTTTCCAGTGGGACAGTGGGGAGTGGGACAGTGCCCACAGAACATTATCAGTAACATCACCGCGTTTCCAGTGGGACAGTGGGGAGTGGGACAGTGGGGAGTGGGACAGTGGGGAGTGGGACAGTGGGGAGTGGGACAGTGCCCACAGAACATTATCAGTAACATCACCGCGTTTCCAGTGGGACAGTGGGGAGTGGGACAGTGCCCACAGAAATTCATCAGTAACATCACCGCGTTTCCAGTGGGACAGTGGGGAGTGGGACAGTGGGGAGTGGGACAGTGGGGAGTGGGCCCATGCCCACAGAACATTATCAGTAACATCACCGCGTTTCCAGTGGGACAGTGGGGAGTGGGCCCATGCCCACAGAAATTCATCAGTAACATCACCGCGTTTCCAGTGGGACAGTGGGGAGTGGGACAGTGGGGAGTGGGACAGTGGGGAGTGGGACAGTGCCCACAGAACATTATCAGTAACATCACCGCGTTTCCAGTGGGACAGTGGGGAGTGGGACAGTGCCCACAGAAATTCATCAGTAACATCACCGCGTTTCCAGTGGGACAGTGGGGAGTGGGACAGTGGGGAGTGGGACAGTGCCCACAGAAATTCATCAGTAACATCACCGCGTTTCCAGTGGGACAGTGGGGAGTGGGCCCATGCCTACAGAAATTC
Source organism: Hemitrygon akajei (assembly GCF_048418815.1). NCBI lineage: Eukaryota > Metazoa > Chordata > Chondrichthyes > Myliobatiformes > Dasyatidae > Hemitrygon > Hemitrygon akajei. Next base: position 4,557,076 of record NC_133136.1, on the reverse strand, counting down.
ATCAGTAACATCACCGCGTTTCCAGTGGGACAGTGGGGAGTGGGACAGTGGGGAGTGGGACAGTGCCCACAGAAATTCATCAGTAACATCACCGCGTTTCCAGTGGGACAGTGGGGAGTGGGACAGTGCCCACAGAACATTATCAGTAACATCACCGCGTTTCCAGTGGGACAGTGGGGAGTGGGACAGTGCCCACAGAACATTATCAGTAACATCACCGCGTTTCCAGTGGGACAGTGGGGAGTGGGCCCATGCCCACAGAAATTCATCAGTAACATCACCGCGTTTCCAGTGGGACAGTGGGGAGTGGGCCCATGCCCACAGAACATTATCAGTAACATCACCGCGTTTCCAGTGGGACAGTGGGGAGTGGGACAGTGCCCACAGAACATTATCAGTAACATCACCGCGTTTCCAGTGGGACAGTGGGGAGTGGGACAGTGCCCACAGAACATTATCAGTAACATCACCGCGTTTCCAGTGGGACAGTGGGGAGTGGGCCCATGCCCACAGAAATTCATCAGTAACATCACCGCGTTTCCAGTGGGACAGTGGGGAGTGGGACAGTGCCCACAGAACATTATCAGTAACATCACCGCGTTTCCAGTGGGACAGTGGGGAGTGGGACAGTGCCCACAGAACATTATCAGTAACATCACCGCGTTTCCAGTGGGACAGTGGGGAGTGGGACAGTGCCCACAGAACATTATCAGTAACATCACCGCGTTTCCAGTGGGACAGTGGGGAGTGGGACAGTGCCCACAGAACATTATCAGTAACATCACCGCGTTTCCAGTGGGACAGTGGGGAGTGGGACAGTGCCCACAGAACATTATCAGTAACATCACCGCGTTTCCAGTGGGACAGTGGGGAGTGGGACAGTGCCCACAGAACATTATCAGTAACATCACCGCGTTTCCAGTGGGACAGTGGGGAGTGGGACAGTGCCCACAGAACATTATCAGTAACATCACCGCGTTTCCAGTGGGACAGTGGGGAGTGGGACAGTGCCCACAGAACATTATCAGTAACATCACCGCGTTTCCAGTGGGACAGTGGGGAGTGGGACAGTGCCCACAGAACATTATCAGTAACATCACCGCGTTTCCAGTGGGACAGTGGGGAGTGGGACAGTGCCCACAGAACATTATCAGTAACATCACCGCGTTTCCAGTGGGACAGTGGGGAGTGGGACAGTGCCCACAGAACATTATCAGTAACATCACCGCGTTTCCAGTGGGACAGTGGGGAGTGGGACAGTGCCCACAGAACATTATCAGTAACATCACCGCGTTTCCAGTGGGACAGTGGGGAGTGGGACAGTGCCCACAGAACATTATCAGTAACATCACCGCGTTTCCAGTGGGACAGTGGGGAGTGGGACAGTGCCCACAGAACATTATCAGTAACATCACCGCGTTTCCAGTGGGACAGTGGGGAGTGGGACAGTGGGGAGTGGGACAGTGGGGAGTGGGACAGTGGGGAGTGGGACAGTGCCCACAGAACATTATCAGTAACATCACCGCGTTTCCAGTGGGACAGTGGGGAGTGGGACAGTGCCCACAGAAATTCATCAGTAACATCACCGCGTTTCCAGTGGGACAGTGGGGAGTGGGACAGTGGGGAGTGGGACAGTGGGGAGTGGGCCCATGCCCACAGAACATTATCAGTAACATCACCGCGTTTCCAGTGGGACAGTGGGGAGTGGGCCCATGCCCACAGAAATTCATCAGTAACATCACCGCGTTTCCAGTGGGACAGTGGGGAGTGGGACAGTGGGGAGTGGGACAGTGGGGAGTGGGACAGTGCCCACAGAACATTATCAGTAACATCACCGCGTTTCCAGTGGGACAGTGGGGAGTGGGACAGTGCCCACAGAAATTCATCAGTAACATCACCGCGTTTCCAGTGGGACAGTGGGGAGTGGGACAGTGGGGAGTGGGACAGTGCCCACAGAAATTCATCAGTAACATCACCGCGTTTCCAGTGGGACAGTGGGGAGTGGGCCCATGCCTACAGAAATTCATCAGTAACATCACCGCGTTTCCAGTGGGACAGTGGGGAGTGGGACAGTGCCCACAGAAATTCATCAGTAACATCACCGCGTTTCCAGTGGGACAGTGGGGAGTGGGACAGTGGGGAGTGGGACAGTGCCCACAGAAATTCATCAGTAACATCACCGCGTTTCCAGTGGGACAGTGGGGAGTGGGCCCATGCCCACAGAAATTCATCAGTAACATCACCGCGTTTCCAGTGGGACAGTGGGGAGTGGGACAGTGCCCACAGAACATTATCAGTAACATCACCGCGTTTCCAGTGGGACAGTGGGGAGTGGGCCCATGCCCACAGAAATTCATCAGTAACATCACCGCGTTTCCAGTGGGACAGTGGGGAGTGGGCCCATGCCCACAGAAATTCATCAGTAACATCACCGCGTTTCCAGTGGGACAGTGGGGAGTGGGACAGTGCCCACAGAACATTATCAGTAACATCACCGCGTTTCCAGTGGGACAGTGGGGAGTGGGCCCATGCCCACAGAAATTCATCAGTAACATCACCGCGTTTCCAGTGGGACAGTGGGGAGTGGGCCCATGCCCACAGAAATTCATCAGTAACATCACCGCGTTTCCAGTGGGACAGTGCCCACAGAACATTATCAGTAACATCACCGCGTTTCCAGTGGGACAGTGGGGAGTGGGCCCATGCCCACAGAAATTCATCAGTAACATCACCGCGTTTCCAGTGGGACAGTGGGGAGTGGGCCCATGCCTACAGAAATTCATCAGTAACATCACCGCGTTTCCAGTGGGACAGTGGGGAGTGGGACAGTGCCCACAGAACATTATCAGTAACATCACCGCGTTTCCAGTGGGACAGTGGGGAGTGGGACAGTGCCCACAGAACATTATCAGTAACATCACCGCGTTTCCAGTGGGACAGTGGGGAGTGGGCCCATGCCCACAGAAATTCATCAGTAACATCACCGCGTTTCCAGTGGGACAGTGGGGAGTGGGACAGTGCCCACAGAACATTATCAGTAACATCACCGCGTTTCCAGTGGGACAGTGGGGAGTGGGCCCATGCCCACAGAAATTCATCAGTAACATCACCGCGTTTCCAGTGGGACAGTGCCCACAGAACATTATCAGTAACATCACCGCGTTTCCAGTGGGACAGTGGGGAGTGGGCCCATGCCCACAGAAATTCATCAGTAACATCACCGCGTTTCCAGTGGGACAGTGGGGAGTGGGACAGTGCCCACAGAACATTATCAGTAACATCACCGCGTTTCCAGTGGGACAGTGGGGAGTGGGACAGTGCCCACAGAACATTATCAGTAACATCACCGCGTTTCCAGTGGGACAGTGGGGAGTGGGCCCATGCCCACAGAAATTCATCAGTAACATCACCGCGTTTCCAGTGGGACAGTGGGGAGTGGGCCCATGCCCACAGAACATTATCAGTAACATCACCGCGTTTCCAGTGGGACAGTGGGGAGTGGGACAGTGCCCACAGAACATTATCAGTAACATCACCGCGTTTCCAGTGGGACAGTGGGGAGTGGGACAGTGCCCACAGAACATTATCAGTAACATCACCGCGTTTCCAGTGGGACAGTGGGGAGTGGGCCCATGCCCACAGAAATTCATCAGTAACATCACCGCGTTTCCAGTGGGACAGTGGGGAGTGGGACAGTGGGGAGTGGGACAGTGGGGAGTGGGACAGTGCCCACAGAACATTATCAGTAACATCACCGCGTTTCCAGTGGGACAGTGGGGAGTGGGACAGTGCCCACAGAAATTCATCAGTAACATCACCGCGTTTCCAGTGGGACAGTGGGGAGTGGGACAGTGGGGAGTGGGACAGTGCCCACAGAAATTCATCAGTAACATCACCGCGTTTCCAGTGGGACAGTGGGGAGTGGGCCCATGCCTACAGAAATTCATCAGTAACATCACCGCGTTTCCAGTGGGACAGTGGGGAGTGGGACAGTGCCCACAGAAATTCATCAGTAACATCACCGCGTTTCCAGTGGGACAGTGGGGAGTGGGACAGTGGGGAGTGGGACAGTGCCCACAGAAATTCATCAGTAACATCACCGCGTTTCCAGTGGGACAGTGGGGAGTGGGCCCATGCCCACAGAAATTCATCAGTAACATCACCGCGTTTCCAGTGGGACAGTGGGGAGTGGGACAGTGCCCACAGAACATTATCAGTAACATCACCGCGTTTCCAGTGGGACAGTGGGGAGTGGGCCCATGCCCACAGAAATTCATCAGTAACATCACCGCGTTTCCAGTGGGACAGTGGGGAGTGGGCCCATGCCCACAGAAATTCATCAGTAACATCACCGCGTTTCCAGTGGGACAGTGGGGAGTGGGACAGTGCCCACAGAACATTATCAGTAACATCACCGCGTTTCCAGTGGGACAGTGGGGAGTGGGCCCATGCCCACAGAAATTCATCAGTAACATCACCGCGTTTCCAGTGGGACAGTGGGGAGTGGGCCCATGCCCACAGAAATTCATCAGTAACATCACCGCGTTTCCAGTGGGACAGTGCCCACAGAACATTATCAGTAACATCACCGCGTTTCCAGTGGGACAGTGGGGAGTGGGCCCATGCCCACAGAAATTCATCAGTAACATCACCGCGTTTCCAGTGGGACAGTGGGGAGTGGGCCCATGCCTACAGAAATTCATCAGTAACATCACCGCGTTTCCAGTGGGACAGTGGGGAGTGGGACAGTGCCCACAGAACATTATCAGTAACATCACCGCGTTTCCAGTGGGACAGTGGGGAGTGGGACAGTGCCCACAGAACATTATCAGTAACATCACCGCGTTTCCAGTGGGACAGTGGGGAGTGGGCCCATGCCCACAGAAATTCATCAGTAACATCACCGCGTTTCCAGTGGGACAGTGGGGAGTGGGACAGTGCCCACAGAACATTATCAGTAACATCACCGCGTTTCCAGTGGGACAGTGGGGAGTGGGCCCATGCCCACAGAAATTCATCAGTAACATCACCGCGTTTCCAGTGGGACAGTGCCCACAGAACATTATCAGTAACATCACCGCGTTTCCAGTGGGACAGTGGGGAGTGGGCCCATGCCCACAGAAATTCATCAGTAACATCACCGCGTTTCCAGTGGGACAGTGGGGAGTGGGACAGTGCCCACAGAACATTATCAGTAACATCACCGCGTTTCCAGTGGGACAGTGGGGAGTGGGACAGTGCCCACAGAACATTATCAGTAACATCACCGCGTTTCCAGTGGGACAGTGGGGAGTGGGCCCATGCCCACAGAAATTCATCAGTAACATCACCGCGTTTCCAGTGGGACAGTGGGGAGTGGGCCCATGCCCACAGAACATTATCAGTAACATCACCGCGTTTCCAGTGGGACAGTGGGGAGTGGGACAGTGCCCACAGAACATTATCAGTAACATCACCGCGTTTCCAGTGGGACAGTGGGGAGTGGGACAGTGCCCACAGAACATTATCAGTAACATCACCGCGTTTCCAGTGGGACAGTGGGGAGTGGGCCCATGCCCACAGAAATTCATCAGTAACATCACCGCGTTTCCAGTGGGACAGTGGGGAGTGGGACAGTGCCCACAGAACATTATCAGTAACATCACCGCGTTTCCAGTGGGACAGTGGGGAGTGGGACAGTGCCCACAGAACATTATCAGTAACATCACCGCGTTTCCAGTGGGACAGTGGGGAGTGGGACAGTGCCCACAGAACATTATCAGTAACATCACCGCGTTTCCAGTGGGACAGTGGGGAGTGGGCCCATGCCCACAGAACATTATCAGTAACATCACCGCATTTCCAGTGGGACAGTGGGGAGTGGGCCCATGCCCACAGAAATTCATCAGTAACATCACCGCGTTTCCAGTGGGACAGTGGGGAGTGGGCCCATGCCCACAGAAATTCATCAGTAACATCACCGCGTTTCCAGTGGGACAGCAGGGAGTGGGACAGTGCCCACAGAACATTATCAGTAACATCACCGCATTTCCAGTGGGACAGTGGGGAGTGGGCCCATGCCTACAGAAATTCATCAGTAACATCACCGCGTTTCCAGTGGGACAGTGGGGAGTGGGCCCATGCCCACAGAAATTCATCAGTAACATTAGTATGTTTTCCAGTGGGACAGTTTTCACAAGGAGACCTTGCAAATGTCACTTTCATGATTCATTTATGTTTCAATATTCTATTTTATTTCCCAATTCTTTTAGGTTAAATGCAACCAGGAAGAATAATTCTGATTATTCTGCACAATGTCTCAGCTGTTTCCTTCTTCCCAAGCAGCATTTTAGCTCTGAATCTCCGTGAACCCAGACAACAGAGCAGGAAGAATGAGCAATCCCACCTCTACCATACCCAAGGTCACAGACCCAGAGTCTCCATGGAAACCAGTTACTCCTTTCACTCTCTTCACGTCTTTGTAACTCAGCCAATGACCAATGACCAAATACCAAGATGTTGAGATGTGACCACTCAAGGAGAGGCAAACCCTGACATCACAAGGCCACTGTGACACATCACAACAGGATTTAAACTCTGGTCACCAGGAGACAAGAGGCAGAACAACCACCTGCAGGGTGGCTAGATGTTGTGCCACACATGACGCTGCTTACCAAAGTCAGCATGCTTTCCTTAAGAGAAAATCTTGCTTGACGAACCTGTTGGAATTCTTTGAGGAGATTACAAGTAGGATAGATAAAGGGGATGTAGTGGATGCTGTATATTTGGACTTTCAGAAGGCCTTTGTCAAGATGCTGCACATGAGGCTGCTTACCAAGTTAAGAGCCCATGGTAATACAGGAAAGTTACTGGTGTGGTTAGAGCATTGGCTGATTGGTAGGAGGCAGAGAGTGAGAATAAAAGGATCCTTTTCTGGTTAGCTGCCAGTGACTAGTGGTGTTCCACAGGGATCAGTATTGGGACCACTTCTTTTTATGCTGTACATCAATGATTTAGATGATGGAATAGATGGCTTTGTTGCCAAGTTTGCAGATGATATGAAGACTGGTGGAGGGGCAGGTAGTGTTGAGGAAACAGGTAGGATGCAGAAGGACTTAGACAGATTAGGAGAAAGGGCAAGAAAGTGGCAGATTAAATACAATGTTGGAAAATGCATGGTCATGCACTTTGGTAGTAGAAATAAATATGCAGACTATTTTCTAAATGAGGAGAAAACCCAGGAATCTGAGATGCAGAGGGACTTGGGAATCCTTGTGCAGAACACCCTGAAGGTTAACCTGCAGGTTGTGTCGGTGGTGAGGAAGGCAAATGCAACGTGAGTATTCATTTCAAGAGGACTAGAATATAAGAGCAGGGATGTGATGCTGAGGCTTTATAAGGCACTGGTGAGGCCTCACCTTGAGTATTGTGAACAGTTTTGGGCTCATCTAAGAAAAGATGTACTAACAATGGAGAGGGTTCAGGGGAGGTTCACAAGGGTGATTCTGGGAATGAAAGGGTTATCATACAGGGAACGTTTGATGACTTTGGGTCTGTACTGGCTGGAATTTAGAAGGATGAGGGGGGATTTAATTGAAACCTTTTAAATGTTCATTGGCCTGGCAGAAAGATGTGAAAAGGATGGTGGGGTGGAGGTTGGTAAAAGGTGCCTACAAGCTTTGTGTAGGCGCGTCCAGGCTTTTGTAACTCCTGTCCGATGTGAGGGGGAGAAGAAACAATGTCCAGGGTTGGTAGAGTCTTTGATTATGCTGAGACAGTGAGAAGTGCAGAGAGGGGAGAATGGTTTCCGTGATGCGCTGAGCTGTGTCCACAACTCTCAGCAGTTTCCTGTGGTCATGGGCAGAGCAGTTGCCATACTAAGCTGTTTTGCATCCAACTAGACAGTTTTCTATGGAGCATGAATAAAATTTGGTAAGGGTCAAGAGACAAAAATATACTCTAAGTTAGTGTTAGAGTTCTTCAGGTCAGCTTGGGAACCCAATGACACTGGGGAAGAAGCCATTGTTGAGGTGTGCGTCATCAAGTCCCTGTCTTCCTGTCTGTGGGCTTGACTCAGCTGGTGGGGTCCTGGTACCAGACTGAATCAAAAGAGACCACATAGTCTGCCATGGTACCTGTACAAGAGGGACGGGTTACACCTGAACACAATGGAGTAATCTTGTTACGGACAAGTTTGGTAGAGCTGTTGGGGAGGATTTAAACTAAATTGGCAGGGGGATAGGAGACCGAGTGATAGGGCAGAGGATGGGGAAGCTGGTACACAAGTTGATGCCGTGTGTAGTGAGAATGTGAGGATGGACTGGCATGTGTATGTGCATGTATGTAGATGATGTGTATGTGTACGGACAGACAGACAGACAGACATACTTGATTGATCCCGAGGGAAATTGGGTTTCGTTACAGCCTCACCAACCAAGAATAATGAAGAAATATAGCAATATAAAACCATAAATAATTAAATAATAATAAGTTAATCATGCCAAGTGGAAATAAGTCCAGGACCAGCCTATTGGCTCAGGGTGTCTGACACTCCGAGGGAGGAGTTGTAAAGTTTGATGGCCACAGGCAGGAATGACTTCCTATGACGCTCAGTGTTACATCTCGGTGGAATGAGTCTTGGCTGAACGTACTCCTGTGCCTAACCAATACATTATGGAGTGGATGGGAGTCATTGTCCAAGATGGCATGCAACTTGGACAGCATCCTCTTTTCAGACACCACCATCAGAGAGTCCAGTTCCACCCCCACAACATCACTGGCCTTACGAATGAGTTTGTTGATTCTGTTGGTGTCTGCTACCCTCAGTTTGCTGCCCCAGCACACAACAGCAAACATGATAGCACTGGCCACCACAGCCTCGTAGAACATCCTCAGCATCGTCTGGCAGATGTTAAAGGACCTCAGTCTCCTCAGGAAATAGAGATGGCTCTGACCCTTCTTGTAGACAGCCTCAGTGTTCTTTGACCAGTCCAGTTTATTGTCAATTCGTATCCCCAGGTATTTATAATCCTCCACTATGTCCACACTGTCCCCTTGGATGGAAACAGGGGTCACCAGTGCCTTAGCCCTCCTCATGCCCACCACCAGCTCCTTAGTCTTTTTCACATTAAGCTGCAGAGGATTCTGCTCGCACCATGTGACAAAGTTTCCTACCGTAGCTTTGTACTCCGCCTCATCTCCCTTGCTGATGCATCCAACTGTGGCAGAGTCATCAGAAAACTTCTGAAGATGGCAAGACTCTGAGCAGTAGTTGAAGTGCGAGGTGTAGATGGTGAAGAGAAAGGGAGACAGGACAGTCCCCTGTAGAGCCCCAGTGCTGCTGACCACTCTGTCTGACCCACAGTGTTGCAAGCTCACATACTGTGGTCTGCCAGTCAGGTAATCAATAATCCATGACACCAGGGAAGCATCCACCTGCATCACTGTCAGCTTCTCACCCAGCAGAGCAGGGCGGATGGTGTTGAACGCATTGGAGAAGTCAAAAAACATGACCCTCACAGTGCTCACCGGCTTGTCCAGGTGGGCGTAGACACGGTTCAGCAGGTAGACGATGGCATCCTCAACTCCTAGTCGGGGCTGGTAGGCGAACTGGAGGGGGTCTAAGTGTGGCCTAACCATAGGCCGGAGCTGCTCTAGAACAAGTCTCTCCAGGGTCTTCATCGGTATGTAGATGGACTGGTATGTAGATGATAGGGTAAAATTAGAGTTTGTGTAACTTGGGGGCTAAGTCAAAAAGGGGTGATAAATACAGAACTGAAGGTGTTATATCTGAATGCATGCAGTATAAGGAATAGGGCCAATGATCTTGTAGCACAGTTAGAGATTGGCAGGTGTAACATTGTGGGCATCACTGAGTCATGGCTGAAAGTTTATATTTGGGAATTTAACATCCAAGGATACACCTTGTATCAAAAGGACAGGCAGGTAGACACTGAAGTGAGTAATGGAGGCCTAATGGATGCAGGTTGTAGTCACAGAGTCAATTCAGCAACGAGATGAGTACCAGTGGTTGCAGGCCGCAGCTGCAGCTAACATGCAGGGAGCATTTGATGGCTCTAGGCCTGTACTTGCTGGAGTGTAGAAGAACGAGGGGGATCTCATTGAAACCTATCAAATGTTGAAAGGCCTAGAGAGAATAGATGTGGAGAGGATGTTTCCTAAAGTGGGAGATTCTATGACCAGAAGGCACAGCCTCAGAATAGAGGAACATCCATTTAGAACAGAGATGAGGAGGAATGTCTTTAGCCAAACGATGGTGAATCTGTGGAATTCATTGCCACAGGCAGCTGTGGAGGACAAGTCATTGAGTATATTTCAAGCGAAGGTTGAAAAGCTCTTGATTAATCTGGGTATTAAAGGTCACAGGGAGAAGGCAGGAGAAAGGGGTTGAGAGGGATAATAGATCAGCCATGATGGGATGGCGGAGGAGACCTGTTGCTGTTGTAGGCATCCTTTTGTCTTGAAAGGTGGTGGGTAACACATAGGAAAAGTCAGCTGGCGGTGGTGCACTTCCTAGAGTGGATGAGGAGTCCCGCTCTGGAGTGACAATCTCTTCCACTGGCTGCAGGTGAAGGAAGATGGGCCTCTGGTTTGAGCCCCTCTCCTTGCATCGAACTCTCTTGGCAGCCAGCTTGTCAATGTGGGTGTATTGCACGCTTTTTGAACTGCCAGATTCCAGGCGGCCCACCGTCTACTCTGTCTTCCCAGCTTCAGATCCTTTCTGCGGTCATCCTTGAAGCAAAGCTATAGGTGACCAGCTGGGTGTGTCCTTTTTGCCAACTGCCCTTACAGCAGGTCTTTCAGGATTTGGCCAGAGGGTATTCACCTGACATGTCCTAGCCATCTACTTAGTGGCTCCAACCTGGAGCTGAGATTCATGAGGGTTTAGTAAAGAGAAGAGGTTATTGCTATTTCTGAATAGATTGAACCAAGTCCAGCTCCTGGTCTTCATGTGTGCCCTAGCTGCTATGCTTGGTGGAACTGTTTCTACTGACAGGAGAAGGACCAAAGGTGGATTACTGGCACATTAAACCCAGTCACTCTGGGCAGACGGGGCTCATCAGCTGTGGTCAGTGAAGGACATGATGAGGCCAGAAGACATCATGGTCACCCACTGCAACCAAGGAAGACCCCAATCTGTAATGACTACGGGTACCACTGGACCTGGCCTTCTGAGCTTGAGAGGGTGGAATTCCCCCAGTGTAATGGCTTTTTCTCTTTAAAAACTTTCCCACAGGTCTCCTGACATCGTCAGACACAGTGGACAGTCACTATCCACCAAAATCTCAGTACACACCCAGGACATTGGCCTGAAACGAAGGCTTGGCGAAACCCAAGGTATAAGGGTGAAGTAGTATACTATTTAATTAATGAAACTGTCAGGTATTTGTACCTTTCGGGCACAGTCAGGAGAATAAATCCAGCCTTCACCGGATGAATGCCTGAACAAACCATGAAAACAAAGTGAGCATGAGCTAGGCCTCACCCACGCTGACAGAAAAAACTTCTCTGATTCGACAACTCCTTGGAAGTACCTGCCATTGTTAGTAGTCTGTGTTTGGCAACCGATCAAAGCCTCTGCAGAAAATCTTCAACATGAGAGATCCTGCAGGCTCTGGAAATCCAGAGCAACTCACACTAAATGCTGGAGGAACTCAGCAGGTCAGGCAGCATCTATGGAAATGGATAAACAGTCAACGTTTCAGGCCGTTTTCCTTCATCAGGACTGGAAAGAAAGGGGGAAGGCACCAGGATAAAAAAGGTGTGGGGAGGGGTAGAAGGGCAAGCTAGAAGTTGATAGGTGAAACCAGGTGGGTGGGGAGAGGGATGAAGAAAGAAGTTGGGAGCTGATAGGTGGAAAAGGTAGAGGGCTGGAGAAGAAGGAATCTGATTGGACTGAAGAGTGGACCATGGGAGAAAAGAAAGCAAGAGGGGCACCAGGGGAGGTGACAGGCTGGTGAGGAGAAGAGGTCAGAAGATGTAAGTCAGTAAATTATCTCACTCAGTTTTAATGTAGCTATTAGGTATTGTGTGTGGGATGGTTTTTTGGTAATTCACTATCTTGGCACATTTTCAAATTTAGCATACACTTTGATTAAACGTGGCTTTGAGTTTGTTTTTTTCCAGTCTTTCAGCCTTGTTTCAATTAGATCATTAAGGAACAATGTTTCCATTTCTCCCTCACAATGTTTGGGAACTCACAAATGGATAACATAGATGATAAGTCTTGGCTTCCTTCTTGCACCTCCAAGTTATATTTCCAACATTATCTGTATGATTAGCTGTCAACATCACCTTCTCAGCCAGCTCCATCATGGGCACTATCCTCCCCAGCATCAAGGACATCTTCAAAAGATGATGCCTCATAGTGGTGGCATCCATCATCAAGGATCCCCACCACCTAGGACATGCCCTCTTCTCATTGCTACTATCGAGGAGGAGGTACAGGAGCCTGAAGACACACACTCAATACTTTTCCCTATCAGTGTCAGATTTCTGAATGGACAAGTGAACCCATGTGCACTACCTCACTATTTATTTTTTATATTTTTTGCTCTTTTTGTACTACTTAATTTATTTAATCTTTTAATATACGGTTGATTCTAGTTAATTGGGCCTTCAGTTAATCAGGGAAGCTGCTTATTTGGGACAACTCCTAAAGAACAAAAACTAATGGAGTAAATAGTTCATATAGAGTAAATAGTTCTTTCATCCTTGGACTCACTTTACACTGCACGCTGTCAGAGCAGTGCTGCCCAGATAATCAAGGACACGACCCACCCAGCCAACACACTTTTTGTCCCTCTTCCCTCTGGGAGAAGGTTCAGGAGCTTGAAGACTCGTACAGCCAGATTTGGGAACAGCTTCTTTCCAACTGTGATAAGACTGCTGAACGGATCCTGACCCGGATCTGGGCCGTTCCTTCCAAACATCTGGACCTGACTTGCACTACCATACTTTCCCTTTTCTATTTTCTAATTATGATTATAATTTAAATTTTTATTATATTTACTTCGATTTGTACTTCAGGGAGCGTGATGCGCAGAATCAAATATCGCTGTGATGATTGTAGGCTCTAGTATCAATTGTTTGGTGACAATAAAGTAAAGTTGGGATTCCCTTTGTTTATTTGGGACACTATGTCGTTTAATTGGGACAGGAAACTGATGCTGAACAGTTCCTACCCAGCGTCAGTCGTGTGCACTTGTGTGGCCATTAGACATTACTCTGTGCTTAGAGCAAACAGTTTAATAAATAATGTCATTTGTATGTGCTTGTGTTTTGTCGATTTTGGGACGCTGATTCAAAGAGCCATTATTTTTGAGCATTTTGGTTTTTATTTTGCCCTTAAAAAAAAATCAGACCTTGCCACAATGCCACGAAAAGATTTGACATGAGCTGAAAAAAAATTACCTTAGGTGTCTGCACTGATCATGTTCAGTAACAGTCAATCAAAAGAACATGGCAGTGTACACTGGATGAATTCCTCTGTCGATAAGTATTAGGAACTAATACACAGTTTTATGGTACTGTAGTAGTATTAATAGTGTTCTAAGTTGTTCTGTATTTCATTTAAATACATAAGTGGTTACACAGTAATTTGTCTTTTTTATACCTTTGTAACTATTTGCATGAAACTTCATCTAACTGGGGAAGCTGCTTAATTGGGCCAAAGTGTACTGGTCCTGATGTGTCGAATTCACTGGAATCTACTGTATATATTGCTTATTGTAATTTGTAGATTGTTAAATTATGTAATGCAATGTACTGCTGCCACAAAACAAATTTCATGACATATTCCAGTGATATTAAACCTGATTCTGATTCAGCTCTGAACGTCATTAGCTATTTCCTGGTGTATTCCTGTCAGACTGACCCTGGCTTCACCTGCCTTGCCAGACATGCTCTCTGTAGCAAGTGACTGGATTACCCCACCCTCTTACCACCTTGCTCCCCTTTCCTGCTGTAAAGATTCAAGATTGCTTAAAGTAAGTGTAAAGGAGAACAAAATAATTGTTTCTCCAGACCTGATACAGCACAATAAACACAATAACTATAAATACATAAGATAGCTTATATACATAGAATGATTGTGTGCCCATAAAGTGATGCTAGGCACAGGATTGTCTGTGCATAAGGTGACTGACAGGAAATGATAAGGTAGTGGTGGTTGGGGGTGTGGAGGGGTGGGTTAGTGGGTGGAGGTGTTGATCAGCCTTGCTGCTTGGGGAAAGTAACTGTTTTTGAGTCTGATAGTCCTGGTGTGGATGTTATGTAGCCTCCTCCCTGATGGGAGTGGGACAAACAGTCCAAGAGCAGGGTGGGTGGGATCCTTAATGATGTTACTGGCCCTTTTCCAACATCTTTCTGTATCTTTATCCTTGATGGTGGGTAGGCTGGTGCTGGTGATGCTTTGGGCAGTTCTGACTGCCCATTGCAGAGTCTTGCTGTCCATCACACTGCAGTGTCTGTACCATGTAGTGATGCAACTTGTGGGGATGCTCCGTAGAACATGAGTATAGTCCAGCTCTCCTCAGCCTCCTCAGAAAGTAGAGGCATCAGTCAGCTTTCCTCATGTGTAGGAAGTGTTCTGGCACAATGAGAGGTTGTGTGATATGTAGTCAGCACACCAACACTGCCAACACAAACTTACTGGAGTTCTTTGAGGATATAACAAGCGTGGTGGATAGAGAGGAACGGATGGATGTTCTACATAGGTGTTACTCTGGTTGGCAATCAGTGGTGAATGGTGGGTTCGGTGTTGGGCCCACAACTGTTCACAATCTGGAAGAGGGACTGAGTGTAGTGTATCTAAGTTTGCTGACGATACTAAATTGAGTGGAAAAGCAAATTGTGCAGAAGATACGGAGAGTCTGCAGAGAGATATAGATAGGTTAAGTGAGTGGGCGAGGGTCTGGCAGATGGAGTACAATGCTGGTAAATGTGAGGTCATCCACTCTGGAAGGGAAAATGAAAGAGAAGATTATTATTTCAGTGCTTTAAAAGGGATGGAGAGGGGGAAAAGGGGAGGAAGGGTGACATTACTGGTCAGGGATACTATTACAGCTGCAGAAAGGGTGGGTAATGTAGCAGGATCCTCTTTTGAGTCAATATGGGTGGAAGTCAGGAACAGGAAGGGAGCAGTTACTCTACTGGGGGTATTCTATGCCCCCCCCCCCCGCTAGCAGCAGAGATACCGAGGAGCAGATTGGGAGGCAGATTTTGGAAAGGTGCAAAAATAATAGGGTTGTTATCATGGGTGACTTTAACTTCCCTAATATTGATTGGCACTTGATTAGTTCCAAGGGTTTAGATGGGGCAGAGTTTGTCAAGTGTGTCCAGGATGGATTCCTGTCACAGTATGTTGACAGGCCGACTAGGGGGAATGCCATACTAGATCTAGTATTAGGTAACGAACCGGGTCAGGTCACAGATCTGTCAGTGGGTGAGCATCTGGGGGACAGTGATCACCGCTCCCTGACCTTTAGCATTATCATGGAAAAAAAGATAGAATCAGAGAGGACAGGAAAATTTTTAATTGGGGAAGGGCAAATTATGAGGCTATAAGGCTAGAACTTGCGGGTGTGAATTGGGATGATATTTTTGCAAGGAAATGTACTATGGACATGTGGTTGATGTTTAAGGATCTCTTGCAGGATGTAAGTGATAAATTTGTCCCGGTGAGGAAGATAAAGAATGGTAGGGTGAAGGAACCATGGGTGACAAGTGAAGTGGAAAATCTAGTCAGGTGGAAGAAGGCAGCATACATGAAGTTTAGGAAGCAAGGATCAGATGGGTCTATTGAGGAATATAGGGTAGCAAGAAAGGAGCTTAAGAAGGGGCTGAGAAGAGCAAGAAGGGGGCATGAGAAGGCCTTGGCGAGTAGGGTAAAGGAAAACCCCAAGGCATTCTTCAATTATGTGAAGAACAAAAGGATGACAGGAGTGAAGGTAGGACCGATTAGAGATAAAAAGTGGGAAGATGTGCCTGGAGGCTGTGGAAGTGAGCGAGGTCCTCAATGAATACTTCTCTTTGGTATTCACCACTGAGAGGGAACTTGATGACGGTGAGGACAATATGAGTGAGGTTGATGTTCTGGAGCATGTTGATAGTAAGGGAGAGGAGTTGTTGGAGTTGTTAAAATACATTAGGACGGATAAGTCCCTGGGGCCTGACGGATATTCCCCAGGCTGCTCCACGAGGCAAGGGAAGAGATTGCTGAACCTCTGGCTAGGATCTTTATGTCCTCGTTATCCACGGGAATGGTACCGGAGGATTGGAGGGAGGCGAATGTTGTCCCCTTGTTCAAAAAAGGTAGTAGGGATAGTCCAGGTAATTACAGACCAGTGAGCCTTACGTCTGTGGTGGGAAAGCTGTTGGAAAAGATTCTTGGAGTTAGGATCTATGGGCATTTAGAGAATCGTGGTCTGATCAGGGACAGTCAGCATGGCTTTGTGAAGGGCAGATCACACCTAACAAGCCTGATAGAGTTCTTTGAAGAGGTGACCAGGCATATAGATGAGGGTAGTGCAGTAGATGTGATCTACATGGATTTTAGTAAGGCATTTGACAAGGTTCCACATAGTAGGCTTATTCAGAAAGTCAGAAGGCATGGGATCCAGGGAAGTTTGGCCAGGTGGATTCAGAATTGGCTTGCCTACAGAAGGTAGAGGGTCGTGGTGGAGGGAGTACATTCAGATTGGAGGGTTGTGACTAGTGGTGTCCCACAAGGATCTGTTTTGGGACCTCTACTTTTTGTGATTTTTATTAACGACCTGGATGTGGGGGTAGAAGGGTGGGTTGGCAAGTTTGCAGATGACACAAAGGTTGGTGGTGTTGTAGATAGTGTAGAGGATTGTCGAAGATTGCAGAGAGACATTGATAGGATGCAGAAGTGGGCTGAGAAGTGGCAGATGGAGTTCAACCCGGAGAAGTGTGAGGTGGTACACTTTGGAAGGACAAACTCCAAGGCAGAGTACAAAGTAAATGGCAGGATACTTGGTAGTGTGGAGGAGCAGAGGGATCTGGGGGTACATGTCCACAGATCCCTGAAAGTTGCCTCACAGGAAGATAGGGTAGTTAAGAAAGCTTATGGGGTGTTAGCTTTCATAAGTCGAGGGATAGAGTTTAAGAGACGTGATGTAATGATGCAGCTCTATAAAACTCTAGTTAGGCCACACTTGGAGTACTGTGTCCAGTTCTGGTTGCCTCACTATAGGAAGGATGTGGAAGCATATAGGAAGGATTGGAAAGGGTACAGAGGAGATTTACCAGGATGCTGCCTGGTTTAGAGAGTATGGATTATGATCAGAGATTAAGGGAGCTAGGGCTTTACTCTTTGGAGAGAAGGAGGCTGAGAGGAGACATGGTAGAGGTGTACAAGATATTAAGAGGAATAGACAGAGTGGACAGCCAGCGCCTCTTCCCCAGGGCACCACTGCTCAGTAGAAGAGGACATGGCTTTAAGGTAAGGGGTGGGAAGTTCAAGGGGGATATTAGAGGAAGGTTTTTCACTCAGAGAGTGGTTGGTGCGTGGAATGCACTGCCTGAGTCAGTGGTGGAGGCAGATACACTAGTGAAGTTTAAGAGACTACTATACAGATATATGGAGGAATTTAAGGTGGGGGATTATATGGGAGGCAGGGTTTGAGGGTCGGCACAACATTGTGGGCCGAAGGGTCTGTAATGTGCTGTACTATTCTATGTTCTATGTTATTTAAATGTTAAATTACAGCATGCTGCTGTGCAGAGGGACTTGGGAGTGATTGTGCATGAATAACAAGAAGATGGTTTGCACGTGCAGCAGGCTATCAAGAAGGCAAATGGAATGTTGGCCTTCATTGCTCGAGGGATTGAATTTAAGAGTATGGAGGTTATGCTGCAACTATACAGGGTACTGGTGAGGTCACACCTGGAGTACTGAGTGCAGTTCTGGTCTCCATACTCGAGGAAGGATATACTGGCTTTGGAGGCAGTGCAGAGGAGGTTCACCAGGTTGATTCCAGAGATGAGGGGGTTAGACTATGAGGAGAGACTGAATTGCCTGGGACTGTACTCGCTGGAATTCAGAAGAATGAGAGGAGATCTTATAGAAACATATAAAATTATGAAAGGGATAGATAGCACAGAGCAGGAAAGTTGTTTCAATTGGTAGGTGAGACTAGAACTAGGGGACATAGCCTCAAGATTCGGGGGAGTAGATTTAGGATGGAGATGAGAAGGAACTGCTTTTCCCAGAGCATGGTGAATCTGTGGAATTCTCTGCCCGATGAAGCAGTGGAGGCTACCTCAGTAAATATATTTAAAACAAGGTTGGATAGGTTTTTGCATAGTAGGGGAATTAAGGGTTATGGGGAAAAGGCAGGTAGATGGAGATGAGTCCATGGCCAGATCAGTCATGATCTTATTGAATGGCGGAGCAGGCTCGACAGGCCAGATGGCTGACTCCTGTTCCTATTTCTTATCTTCTTATGTTTTGGCTGGCTTCACTAACTGACCACAATACAATGTTTAACCCAGGGCATTTTTGATTTAACAACACATTCAAGCATTTACAATACACACTCCAGATTATTTATAGAAAACAAATTGCTTGAAAAAAAATCCCTGAAAATATTTTAGTCAAGCAGTGAGGTGTTGCACTTCGGGTATGTCAAATGCAAACAGACAGTACAGTGTTAACAGCAAGACCCTTCCTTAACAGTGCTGATGAGCCGAGGATCTTCGGGTCTAAATTCATAGTTCCCTGAAACCGGCTACACAGGTTGATACGATGGTTAAGAAGGCATATAGCTGAGGTATTGTGTTGAAAATTCAGGAAGTTATGCTGCAGCTTTATAAAACTCTAGTTCGGCCACATCTGTTTTGCTTACAGTTTTGGTTCCTCCAAAATAAGGGATGGGGTAAGAAGGGGAGGAGGGGCATTAACGAAATTTAGAGGAGGCCATGGATAGACATATCAGAATGGGAATGGGACGTGGAATTAAAATGTGTGGCCACTGGGAGATCCTGCTTTCTCTGGCGGACCGAGCGTAGGTGTTCAGCGAAATGGTCTCCCAGTCTGCGTCAGGTCTCACCAATATATAAAAGGCCACACCGGGAGCACCAGACACAGTATGTCACACCAGCTGACTCACAGGTGAAGTGTCGCCTCACCCTGGGGTGAGTCTGGGGCCCTGAATGGTGGTGAGGGAGGAAGTGTAAGGGCAGGTGTAGCACTTGTTCCGCTCATAAGGATAAGTAAGGATACATGGCCTCCTCTACTGTCAAGATGAAGCCACACTCAGGTTGGAGGAACAACACCTTATATACCGGCTGGGTAGCCTCCAACCTGATGGCATGAACATTGACTTCTCTAACTTAACTTAATGCCCCTCCTCCCCTTCTTACCCCATCCCTGACATATTTAGTTGTTTGTTTTTTTCTCTCTCTCTGCCCATCACTCTGCCTGTTCTCCATCTCCCTCTGGTGCTCCCCCCTCCCCCTACCTTTCTCCCGAGGCCTCCCGTCCCATGATCCTTTCCCTTCTCCAGCTCTGTATCATTTTCGCCAATCACCTTTCCAGCTCTTAGCTTCATCCCACCCCCTCCGGTCTTCTCCTATCATTTCGCATTTCCCCCTCCCCTCACTACTTTCAAATCTCTTACTATCTTTCCTTTCAGTTAGTCCTGACGAAGGGTCTCGGCCTGAAACGTCGACAGTGCTTCTCCCTATAGATGCTGCCTGGCCTGCTGTGTTCCACCAGCAGTTTGTGTGTGTTATGTGTGGGGCAAGTTTTTTTTACACACAGAGCGGTGGGTGCCTGAAACGAGCTGCCTGGCAGATATATTAGAGACTTTTAAAAGATAGTTAGATGGAGACATGAATCTGAAGAAAATGGAGAGATATGGGCATTGTACAGGCTTATTTAATTTCCAGCTGAATTTAGTCAACACAACATATTGGGTTAAAAGGCCTGTTCCTATAATGTACTGTTCTCTGTTCTATCTAGAAATACATTCTATCAAATGCTACACATTCTGGATAATTTCACTAACCCCAACACTGAACTGATTCCATAACTCATGGACTCACTTTGAAGGACTTTACATCTCGTGTTCTCGGTATTATTTATTTACTTAAAAAATGATTTCCACAATTTGTCTTCTTTTGCACATTAGTTGTTTGTAATTCATGTATAATATTTCCTAAATTCTATTGTATTCCTTTTTTCTCTTGTAAATGCCTGCAAGAAAATGAATCTCAGGGTTGTATGTGGTGTCATTGCTGGGACCAGACGAAATGTACCCCAGGCTACTACGGGAAGTGAGGGAGGAGATTGCTGAATCTCTGGCGATGATCTTTGCATCATCAATAGGGATGGGGGAAGTACCAGAGGATTGAAGGGTTAGAAACATTATTCCCTTGTTCAAGAAAGGGAGGAGAGATAACCCAGGAAATTACAGACCAGTGAGTCTTACTCCAGTGGTGGGCAAGTTGTTGGAGAAGATCCGGAGAGGTAGGATTTATGAGCATTTGGAGAAACATAATCTGATTAGGGATAGTCAGCATGGCTTTGTCAAGGCCAAGTCATGCCTTACAAATCTGATTGGATATTTTGAGGATGTAACAAAACACACTGATGAAGGTAGAACATTGGATGTAGTGTATATGGATTTCAGCAAGGCATTTGATAAGGTTCCCCATGCGAGGCTCATTCAGAAAGTGAGGAGGCATGGGATTCAAGGAGCTCTTGCTTCATGGATCCAGAATTGTCTTGCCCACAGAAGGCAAAGGGTGGTTGTTGATGGTTTGTATTCTGCATGGAGGTCGGTGACCATTGGTGTTCCACAGGGATCTGCTCTGGGACCCCTCCTCTTTGTGATTTTATAAATGAACTGGATGAGGAATTAGTAAGTTAGTAAGTTTGCTGATGACACAAAGGTTGGGCGTGTTGTGGATAGTGTGGAGGGTTGTCAGAGGTTACAGTGGGACATTCATAGGATGCAGAACTGGGCTGGGACTTCACCCCCAATAAGTGTGAGGCAGTTCATTTGGTCGGTCCAATTTGAAGACAGGATATAGTATTAATGGTAAGACTCTTGGCAGTGTGGAGGATCAGTGTCCATAGGACACCCAAAGCTGCTGTGCAGGTTGACAGTGTTGTTAAGAAGGCGTATGGTGTGTTGGCACTCATCAACCGTGGGATGGAGTTCAAGAGCCGTGAGGTAGTATTACAGCTATTTAAGACCTTGGTTAGACCCCACTTGGAGTACTGTGTTCAGTTCTTATCACCTCATTACAGGAAGGATGTAGATACTATAGAGAGAGTGCAGAGGAGATTTACAAGGATATTGCCTGGATTGGAGAGCGTGCTTTATGAGAATAGGCTGAGTGAACTTGGCCTTTTCTCCTTGGAGCTGCGGAGGATGAGAGGTGACCTGATAGAGGTGTACAAGATGATGAGAGGCATTGATTGTGTGGATAGTCAGAGGCTTTTTCCCAGGGCGGAAATGGCTAACATGAGAGGGCACAGTTTTAAGATGCATGGAAATAGGTACAAAGGGGATGTCAGGTGTAAGTTTTTCACATAGAGAGTGGCGAGTGCGTGGAATGGGCTGCCGGTAGCGTTGGTAGAGGCAGAAATGATAGGGTCTTTTAAGAGACTCTTGGATAGGTACATGGAGCTTAGAAAAATAGAGGGTTATGCATTTTAAGCAGTTTCTAGAATAGATTATTTGGTTGGCACAATATTATGGGCCGAAGGGCCTGTAATGTGCTGTAGATTTCTATGTTTTCTGTCTTACATGGCACTATAACAGTTGCATCGCTGTCTGGTACGGAGGGGCCACTGCACAGGATCAGAAAAAGATGCAGTAAGTTGTAAACTCCACCAGCTCTGTCACGGGCAGTCACCTCCCCAGCATCGAGACCATCTTCGAAAGGTAATGCCTCAAAAAGTTGACATCCATCATTAAGGACCCTCTTCTCATTACCACCTTCAAGGCAGAGGTACAGGAGCCTGAAGACACACACTCAATGTTTCAGGCACAAATTCTTCCCCTCCGCCCTTAGATTTCTGAATGGACGATGAACCCTCGGACAACTACCTCACTATATTTCCCCTCTCTTTTTGTACTACTTTGTTAATTTATTTTATATATCTATTCTGTAGATATATATAGATCTATCTATCTATCTATCTATCTATCTACAGAACAACAAATTTGATGACATATGCTGGTGATATTAAGCCGAGTTCTGAATCAGGTTCTAAGCTTGGGGCCTGCCTCGCTGCCCAGGTCAGTGTAACGCTGCGGGTACCTGGTTTGCCTGCATGTGTCTGCGCTTGGGAGTGGAAAAAACAGCTAACGTTCCATCCCCTGATCAGCATGGAGTGAGGACAGGCCTGAATGGGCTGTCATGCCTTTTGCCACACACGGCAGAACAGCCTGCCAGTACTCGCTGTCTACGCTCACACGTAATAATTGAGCACTCGAGTGAGGTGAGGTACTGAGAGCTGTCAACACCAATGGGTTGCAGCTCAGCGTGAGACAGTGCCTGCAGGAAAGCGAACTAAATTACAGAGAAAGAAATGTTGTTTGGGGTTAATTGTGCTTGCTGTTATCATGAATTCCTTTTGGATCTTCAATGTTTTAAACAAATTATCAAAGTACGTATGTATCAGAATCAGGTTTAATGTCCCCGGCACATGTTGTGAAATTCGTTGTTTCGCGACAGCAGTACATTGCAATACATAATGATAAAAACTATAAACTACAGTGAGAAATGTATATAAACATTAAATTAAGTGGGGCAAAAATGTCTGTGTCACCATCTACTATCCTGAAATTCATTTTCTTGCAGGCATTCACAGTAGATACAAAGAAATAGAATACATTAAAAATTACACAATCACAGACTGACAATCAATATGCAGAAAGCAAACTGTGTAAATAAAACAGCTAATAAATAGATAAGCCATAAATAATATTTAGATCAAGAGTTGTAGAGTACTGAGAGTGAATCCATAGGTTGTGGAGACAGTTCAGTGTGGGGGTAAGTGAAGTTATCTATTCGGGTTCAAAAGCCTAATGCTTGAGGGGTAATAATGTCCCTGAACCCACTGGTGTGGGTGTTGATGTTCCTGTACCACCTTCCTGATGGTTGAGGGGTAATAACTGTTCCTGAACCTGGTGGTGTGGGTCCTGAGGCTCCTGAACCTCCTTCCTGATGGCAGCAGTGGCCTGGATGGTGGGGATCCCCCATGATAGAAGCTGCTTTCTTGTGGAAGTGCTCCTTGTAGATGTGTTCAATGGTGGAGAAGGGTTTTCCTGTGATAGACTGGGCTGTATACTCCAATTTTTGACGGGTTTTCCATTCATGGGCTTGAAATTAAAGTTACCAAATGAATTTCCATAAAGACATTCTTTATTTCATAAAGTACTGATAAAAAAGCTGAGCATGCATCATAGAACACTATAGCACAGACCGGGTCTTTGGCCCATCTAGTCCATGCTGTCCAGACCCATTGATCTACACCCAGACCATAACACTCATATCCCTCTCATCCACGTACCTATCCAAATCTACCTTAGATGTTGCAATTGAACCCGCACCCACCACAAAACACTGGAGACACTTACATGTTGCTCGACCTGCTATGGAGGGGAATCAAGAATCAACATTTTGGGCCCAGTCCTTTCATCAGAATGGAAAAACCTCAGGAAGGGTTTGCTGAAGGAACTCTGGACCTGGAAGGGTCTCAGCCTGAAACACCAGTTTTTTATTCACTTCCAAAGATGCTGCCTGACCTGCTGAGTTCCTCCAGTATTTTGTGGGCTTTGCTCTGGATTTCCAGCATCTGCTGTGTTTACACTGGCTGTCCCTACTTTCCCTTCCTTCACTTTCAATATGTAATCTCGACTGCTGAAAACATTTTCTTAATTATTAACACAGAAAGGTTTTTCATACTTGCACTCTGAAGTCGCAAAGCCTGCCGCCATCTGCAAGGAACAAGTCGGGCACAAGTTCCTGATGAAAGATCTCGGCACAAAACGTTGATTGTTTATTAGTTCACCATAGATGCTGTCTGACCTGCTGAGTTCCTCCAGCATTTTGTGTGCGTTGAAAAGGAAGGAACACTTTTCATCCATCCACTGGCACAATTATATCTTTGAGGTCGCTCCAAAAACACGACAGCAGCCAGGACTGAGAGCTGATAACCAGTAGCAGCTCAATTGGGAGCATTTAATAGATAGTGGGAGCTTATCCCCACGAGCCTCCTCCCTCCAGCTACGACAACCTTAAGGAACCAGAGGAACTGCAAATAGGAACACATGGTTCCAGAACAAGAGGAAATCTGCAGATGCTGGAAATCCAGAGCAACACACACAAAATGCTGGAGGAACTCAGCAGGTCAGGCAGCGTCTGTGGAAAAGAGTACAGTTGACGTTTCAGGCCAAAACCCTTCGGCAGGACAGGGTTCCGGAAGACAGCCTCACTATCTGTGTAAGATCAAGTCAAGTTTATTGTCATTTAACTATATACATGTATACTGTCAAATGAGACAACATTTCTCCAAACCACAGCTGTACCCATGACACACTTATTACACACAATAACTTATGAAAGTAAGGATGAAATCTACACTTAAATAAACCAAACTGCAGAAATTAAATATTGTAAGGTTCAGAACAAGTCGGCCAGTGACATTTTGTATGCAATGCGCCAGGGTGTTCAGAAGCCTAGCGGCCTGAGGCAGAAGCTGTTTCTCTTCCTGACCATTCTTGTTTTTATGCATCGGAGTCTCCTGCCTGATGGTAGAAAGTCAAAGAGGATGCTGGATGGATGACTGGGATCATCATAATACTAAAGACCTCGCATACGCAGCGCTCTGATAAGTGTCCCTGATAGACGGTAGGTTCTCACAGTCCTTTGTACGGACTTCCAGTCCAATGCTTGGTTGCTCCCATACCAGATGGAGATGCAATAGTTAGGACAGTCTATGGAGCTCCTGTAAAATGCAGTCAAGATGGGGGGAGCCTCGCTTTCCTCAATCTCCTGAGGAAGTGGAGATGCTGCTGTGCCTTCTTGTTCAGGGAGGTAATATTAAGGGATCAGGTGAGGTCTTTCATGATGTGAACCCCCTGGAACTTGGTGAACTTAACTCTCTCAATGGAGGAGCCAAGTATTTGTGGAAGGGTTGTGGACCATCTGCACTTTCCCAAAGTTCACAAAGATCTCTTTTGTCTTGTCCACATTCAGACTTAGGCTGATCTTCTCACACCAATCCACCACTTCCTGTCTATACTCCGTCTCGTCATCATCGTTGATAAGCCAACCACTGCTGTGTCATCTGCAAACCTGATGACACAGTTTGAGCTGGATCCTGTGACACAGCCATGCATCAGCGGTGTTGTCAGCAGCCGGCTGAGCACATAGTCCTGGGGAGAGCCAGTGCTCAACGTACTGGGACTAGAGACACTGCCGCCCACACTGACTGACTGTGGCCTTACTGTTAAGCAGTCCAGGATCCAGTTGCAGATGGAGGTGTTGAGGTCCAGCGAGGACAGTTTCCCACCAGTTTCTGGGGTATGATGGTGTTAAATGACAAAGCAGCCTGGCATGTGAGATCCTATTTTTCAGGTGAGACAGGACAGGACAGAGACTATGACATCAGTGGATTGACTGGAATAAGCGAACTGGAAAAGGTCCAGTGCAGGTGGAAGTCAGGATGGACAATAAACTGAGTTCATGTTCAGCTCTACGAAACACTGGTTAGACCTGGTTGGAATATTGTGTTCAGTTCTGGTCACCTCATCATAGAACGAGTGTAGAAGCTTTAGAGAGGGTGCGAAGAAAGTGGCAGCTCTGGGATGTGTCATAAAGCAATGCAGTTCAATAGGAGCCACCTCACTCTCTCAGAATCAGAATCAGGTTTATTATCACCGGCATGTGATGTGAAATTTGTTAACTTAGCAGCAGCTGTTCAATGCAATACATAATATAGAAGAAAAAAATAATAAAATAAAATAATAAATTAACAAGTAAATCAATTATATATATTGAATAGATTTTAAAAAACATGCAAAAACAGAAATGCTATATTTTTAAAAAAGTGAGGTAGTGTCTAAAGCTTCAATGTCCATTTAGGAATTGGATAGCAGAGAGGAAGAAGCTGTTCCTGAATCGCTGAGTGTGTGTCTTCAGGCTTCTGTACCTCCTACCTGATGGTAACAGTGAGAAAAGGGCATGTCCTGGGTGCTGGACATACTTAATAATGGACGCTGCCTTTCTGAGACACCGCTCCCTGAAGATGTCCTGGGTACTTCGTAGGCCAGTATCCAAGATGGAGCCGACTACATTTACAACCTTCGACAGCTTCTTTCGGTCCTGTGCAGTAGCCCCTCCATACCAGACAGTGATGCAGCCTGTCAGAATGCTCTCTATAGTACAATTACAGAAGTTTTTGAGTGTATTTGTTGACATGCCAAATCTCTTCAAACTCCTAATAAAGTATAGATGCTGCCTTGCCTTCTTTATAACTACATCGATATGTTGGGACCAGGTTAGGTCCTCAGAGATCTTGACACCCAGGAACTTGAAACTACTCACTCTCTCCACTTCTGATCCCTCTATGAGGATTGGTGGATATTCCTTCATCTTACCCTTCCTGAAGTCCACAATCAGCTCTTTCGTCTTACTGACATTGAGTGCCAGGTTGTTGCTGTGGCACCATTCCACTAGTTGGCATATCTCACTCCTGTACGCCCTCTCGTCACCACCTGAGATTCTACCAACAATGGTTGTATCGTCAGCAAATTTATAGATGGTATTTGAGCTATGCCTAGCCACACAGTCATGTGTATAGAGAGAGTAGAGCAGTGGGCTAAGCACATACCCTTGAGATGCGCCAGTGTTGATCATCAGTGAGGAGGAGATATCATCACTAATCCATGCAGATTGTGGTTTTCCGGTTAGGAAGTCAAGGATCCAATTGTAGAGGGAGGTACAGAGGCCCAGTTTCTGTAACTTCTCAATCAGGATTGTGGAATGATGGTACTAAATGCTGAGCTATTGTCGATGAACAGAATCCTGACGTAGGTGTTTGTGTTGTCCGGGTGGTCTAGAGCCGTGTGAAGAGCCATTGAGATTGTGTCTGCCGTTGACCTATTGTGGCGATAGGCAAATTGCAATGAGTCCAGGTCCTTGCTGAGGCAGGAGTTCAGTCTAGTCATGACCAACCTCTCAAAGCATTTCATCACTGTCGATGTGAGTGCTACCTAATGATAGTCATTAAAGCAGTCCCCATTATTCTTCCTAGGCACTGGTATAACTGTTGCCTTTTTGAAGCAAGTGGGAACTTCCGTCTGTAGCAGTGAGAGGTTGAAAGTGTCCTTGAATACTCTGCCAGTTGGTTGGTACAGGTTTTCAGAGCTTTACCAGGTACTCCATCTGGTCCTTCTCTGGGATATGTCATGAAATTTGTTAACTTTGTGGCTGCAGTACAATGCAATACACGATAATAATAACAGAGGCCCAGGTTCTCTAGCTTATCAATCAGGACTGTGGGAATGATGGTGTTGCACACTGAGCTATAGTCGATGAACAGCATCCTGACATATGTGTTTGTATTGTCCAGGTGATCTAAGCCTGTGTGAAGAGCCATTGAGATTGTGTCTGCCGTTGACCTATTGTGGCGATAGGCAAATTGCAGGGGGTCCAGGTCCTTGCTGAGGCAGGAGTTCATTCTAGCCGTGACCAACCTCTCAAAGCATTTCATCACTGTCGATGTGAGTGCTACCGGGCGATAGTCATTGAGGCAGCTTACGCTGCTCTTCTTGGGCACTGGTATATTTGTTGCCCTTTCTGAAGCAGGTGAGAACTTCTGGCTCTAGCAGAGAGATTGAAAATGTCTTTGAACACTCCTGCCAGTTGGTTGGCACAGCATTTCAGAGCCTTATAGGTGCTCCACTGGGGTGCTGCCCTGCGAGGGTTTACCCTCCTGAAAGACAGACGTCCGTCTCCAAGACAGAGACCACAGGGTGTTGCAGGAATCGTCATAGCTGTAATTTTCAAAGCACGTGTTGACCTCGTCTGATAGTGAAGCATTGCTGCCATTCACGTTGGGTTTCGCTCTGTGGGAAGTAATAGCCTGCAAACACTGCCGAAGTTAATGTGCATCTGGTGTCGCCTCCAGCCTCACTCGAGATGTCTCTTTGCTCCTGAAACAGTCCTCCGCAAGCCCTACCTGGTTTTCTGGTACAGACCTGGGCCACCAGACTCAAATTCCACAGACCTAGCCCTCAACAGATGACATATCTCCTGGTTCATCCACGGCTTGTGGTTTTGGAATATTCAGTAGGTTTTTGTGGGCACACACTCATCCACACAGGTTTTAATGAACTCGGTAACAACTGCAGCATACTCATCCAGATTCAAAGTTGAATCCCTGAATACAGTCCAGTCCACCGATTCAAAGCAGTCCTGTAGGCGCTCCAGTGCTTCCCTTTTCCATGCCTTCTTGGTCCTCACTGCTGGAGCTGCAGTCTTCAGTCTCAGCCTATACTCAGGGAGTAGAAGTACAGCCAGATGATCAGACTTCCCAAGTGAGGGTGTGGAACAGCACGGTAGGCATTCTTGATGGTGGTGTAGCAATGGTCCAGTGTATTGGTTACACTGCTACTGTAAGTGATTGTTGATAATAGTTATTTGGAGACTTTTTCAAGCTGGCCTGGTTAAAATCCTCCATAATGATGGCAAAGGCATTAGGATGCACTGTTTCATGCCTGTTGGTCTCATCACTCAGATCGTCTAAAGCCTGTTTGACATTGGCTTGAGGTGGAATGGACACCACTACCAAAATGATCACAGAAGTCTTCTGTGGCAAGTAAGATGGCCAGCAATCTTTGGCACCAGCCTACCTGCCATCAAGGACATATACACAGAGTAGTGCCAGAAAAGGGCCAGCAACATCATGAAGGATCTCACACACCCTGCTCATGGACTGTTTGTCCCATTCCCATCAGGGAGGAGGCTACGTAGCATCCACACCAGGACTATCAGACGGTTAGTTTCCCCAATCAGTCAGGTTGATCAACACCTCCACCCACTAACCTACCCCTCTCCACCCTCAACCACCACTACTTTATCATTTCCTGTCAGTCACCTTATGTACAGACACTCCTGTGCCTAGCGTCACTTCATGGACATACAATCAATCTACGTATATAAGCTATCTTATCTACTTATATTTATTGCTGAGTTCTTTATCTTACTGAATTTTTTGTGTTGCATCGGATCTGGAGTAACAATTATTTCATTCTTCTTTACATTTGTGTCCTGGAAATGACATTGAAGTATCTTTAATCTTGATTCATTGAAAAGCCTCTCCTGCATAGTTTCCCCTTGTACTTGCACCCTTGTAATGATCTGATCTGTGTGGATGGCACGCAAAACAAGTTTTTCACTGTACCATGATACATGTGACAATAAATAAATCAATTTACCAATTCTGCAAAATCTTGGTTCGCCTTCACATCTGAATTGATCAAGTAGGAGGTGACACATTCGTGGATGAGTCAATGTAATTAAATCTGACCCTTCCCACATCTGGTATTTAGATGTGAAAGAGCTGACGAGATAGTGATCAGGAGCAGAGTCTCTAGTCTACAGGTAATCTCAACACAACAATTGTATGGTCATGCAATGTTATAGAAAAGTACAGCACAGAAACAGGCCCTTCAGCCCATTTAATCCACCTACTCCCAGCAACCTTCATTAAGACCATAGCCTTCCATATCCCTACCATCCATGTACCTGTACAAACTTCTCATAAACATTGAAATCAATCTTGCATGCTCCACTTGTTTCACGCTCTCATGGCCCTCCGAGTAAAGCAGTTTCCCATCCTGTTCCTCTTAGACTTTTCACATTTCACCCTTAACCCATGACTTCTAGTTGTAGTCTCACCCAGAAAAAGCATTTAACCTATCTGTACCCTTCATAATTTTGTCTACCTCTATCAAATCTCCTCTCAATCTTCTACATTCTAAAGAATAAAATCCTAACCTGTTCAATCTTTCCTTATAATCCATCCTTGTAAATCTTCTCTGTACTCTTTCAACCTTGTTTACATCTCTCCTGTAGGTAGGTGACCAAACTGCACACAGTTAGGCCTCACCAATATCTTATACAACTTCAACATAACATCCCAGCAGCTGTACTCCTGTTGATTTATGAAGGCCAACGTGCCAAAAGCTTTCTTAATGACCCTGTCAACCTGTGACACCACTTTCAAAGAATTATGGACCTGCATTGCAAGATCCCTTTGTTCTACCACACTCTTCAGTACTTAACCATTCATTGGTGATGTTCTGTTGGATGGCTCTAATAAAATTTACACACATTGGCCATGTTATTAGGTACACCTCTACACTTGCTTGTTAATGCAAATATCTAATCAGCTAATCAAGTGGCAGCATCTCAATGCATAAAAACATGTAGTCACGTTCAAGACGTTCAGTTGTTGTTCAAACCAAATATCAGAATGAGGAAGAAATGTGATCTAAGTGACTTTGACCATGGAATGATTGTTGGTGCCCAACTGGGCAGTTTGAGTATCCCAGAAACAGTTGATCTCCTGGGATTTTCACACACAACAGTCTCGAGTTTACAGAGAATGGTGTGAAAAACGAACAAAAAAATCCAGTGAGTGGCATTTCTGTGGGTGAAAATGCCTCATTAATGAGGGAGGTCTGAGGAGAATGGCCAGACTGGTTCAAGTTGACAGGAAGGTGACAGTAACTCAAATAAACACACGTTACACCAGTGGTGTGCAGAAGAGCATCTCTGAACACATAACATGTCAAACTTTGAAGTGGATGGGCTACAGCAGCAGAAGATCACGGACATACACTCATGGCCTCTATTACATACAGGAGGTGCCTAATAAGGTGGCCATTGAGTGTACATTTAGACATTCTTCAACATGTTATTAATGAGGAAATATTCCTATCCCACAGAGCTCTGCAGACATCATAATTACAGACATCCAGTAACACATGTTCAACAATGCCAACAAATATGGCAAGGACACAGGAACCTGAAGCAGCAATCTGCCTGCTGGCACCTCAGACCTGCTCCAGCATTCAGTAGGATATCAATGAGACTGAAAGAGCACAGACATATTTTACAGGGATGTTGCCAGATCTTGAGGAACTGAGTTACAGGGAAGGATTAATCGGTTAGGACTTTATTCCTTACAGCATAGGAGAATGAGGGAGGATTTGATCAAAGTGTACAAAATTATGAGCGGTATAGATAGGGCAAACGCAAGCAGGCTTTTTCCACTGAGGTTGGGCGGGACTACAACTAGAGGTCATGGGTTAAAAGTGAAAGGTGAAATTTTTAATTGGAACCTGAGGGTTAATTTCTTCACTCAGAGGGTGGTGAGAGTGTGGAATGAGCTGCAGGTGCAAGTGGAAGATGTGGGTTTGATTTCAACATTTAGGAGAAGTTTGGATAGTTTGGATAGTTTGGATAGGAGGGTATGGAAGGCTTCGGTCTGGTGCAGGTAGATGGGCGCAGTCCGAGGGTTCGCAACTTTTTTTATGCCATGGACCAATTCCATTAAGCAAGGGGACTGTCGACCCCAGGTTGGGAATCCCTGGTCAGCAGGTGGAAGGGCCTGTTTTTGTGCTGTGGTGTTTGATGACACAATGACTCCATGGTAACAGCTGACCTAATATTAGCCACTCTCATTTCATACTCAACAACTCCCTTGTAGTTGAACATCTGTCCCTCATGAGCTTGGCTACATACAGACCCTTGGAGAGCTGAAGAAGTAAATTGACTGATGATTGTCACAGGTACCAAGATAGAGTGAAAAACCTGTCTTGTGTATCATTCATACAGATCAATTCATTACCATAAGACATAGGAGCAGAAGTAAGCCATCTGGTCCATCGAGTCTGCTCTGGCATTCAATCATGGCCCCACTCCCCGGCCTTCTCCCCGTAACCTTTTATGCCATGTTCAATCAAGAACCTATCAAGCTTTGCCTTAAATACACCCAATGACCTGGTTTCCACAGTGGCCTGTGGTAATAGATTCCACAAATTCTGGCTAAGGAAATTTTTCCACATCTGTTTTAAATGGACACACCTCAATCCTGAGACTGTGCCCTCTTGTCCTAGACTCCCCCAGCATGGGAAACATCTTTTCCACATCTACTCTGTCTAGGCCTTCCAACATTCAAAAGGTTTCAATGAGATCCCCCTCATCCTTCTGAATTCCAGCGAGTACAGACCCAGAGCCATCAAATGTTCCTCGTGTGATAATCCTTTCACTCCTGGAATCACCCTTGTGAACCTCCTCTGGACTCTCTCCAATGTCAGCACATCTTTTCTAAGATGAGCCCAGAACTGTTCACAATACTCAAGGTGAGGCCTCACCAGTGCCTTATAAAGCCTCAGCATCACATCCCTCTTACATTCTAGACCTCTTGAAATGAATGCTAACATTGCATTTGCCTTCCTCGCCTCCGACTCAACCTGCAAATTAACCTTTAGAGTGTTCTACACAAGGATTCCAAAGTCACTTTGCATCTCAGATTTTTTGGATTTTCTCCCTGTTTAAAAAATAGTCTGCACATTTATTTTTTCTGCCAAAGTGCATGACCATGAATTTTCCAACATTGTATTTTATTTGCCACTTTCTTGCCCTTTCTCCTAATCTGTCTAAGTCCTTCTGCACCCTACCTGTTTCCTCAACACTATCTGCCCCTCCACCAATTTTCATATCATCTGCAAATGTGGCAACAAAGCCATCTATTCCATCATCTAAATCATTGATGTACAGCATAAAAAGAAGTGGTCCCAACACCGACCCCTGCGGAACACCACAAGTCACTGGCAGCTAAGTAGAAAAGGATCGTTTTATTCCCACTCACTGCCTCCTACCAATCAGCCAATGCTCTAACCATGTTAGTGACTTTCCTGTAATACCATAGGCTGTTAACTTGGTAAGCAGCCTCATGTGTGGCACCTTGTCAAAGGCCTTCTAAAAATCCAAATATACAACATCCCCTTTATCTATCCTACTTGTAATCTCCTCAAAGAATTCTAACAGGTTCATCAGGCAGGATTTTCTCTTAAGGAAACCATGCTGACTTTGTCCTATCTTGTTCTGTCTCACCAAGTACTCTATCACCTCATCCTTAACAATTAACATCTTCCCAACCACTGAGGTCAGACAAACTGGTCTATAGTTTCCTTTCTGCTACCTTCCTCCTTTCTTAAAGAGCGGAGTGACATTTTCAATTTTCCAGTCCTCTGGCACCATGCCAAAGTCCAGTGATTTTTGAAAGATCATTACTAATACCTCTACAGTCTCTACCACTACCTCTTTCAGAACCATAGGGTGCAGTTCATCTGATCCAGGTGACTTTTGCACCTTTAGGTCTTTCAGCTTTTTGAGCACCTTCTCCCTTGTAATAGTAACTGCACCCACTTCTCTTCCTTCACACCCTTCAACAACTGGCACACTGCTAGTGTCTTCCTCAGTGAAGACTGATTCAAAATACTCATTTGGTTCATCTTCCATCTCCTTGTCCTCCATTATTTTCCCTCCGGCCTCATTTTCTAACAGTCCTATATCCACTCTCATCTTTTATTTTTAACATACTTGAAAATGTTTTTACTATCCACTTTGATATTGTTTGCTAACTTGCTTTCATATTTCATCTTTTCCCTCCTAATAATTCTTTTAGTTGCTCTATATAGGTTTTTTTAAAGCTTCCCAATCCTCTATCTTCCTGCTAATTTTTGCTTTGTTATATGCCTTCTCTTTTATTTTACAATAGCTTTGACTTCCCTTGTCAGCCACGGTTGTACTATTTTGCCATTTAAGTATTTCTTTGTTTTTGAATACATCTATCCTGCACCTTGCTCATTTTTCCCAGAAACTCACACCATTGCTGCTCTGCTGACATCCCTGCCAGCAGCTCCTTCCAATTTACTTTGGCAATTCTTCTCTCATGCCATTGTAATTTCCTTTACTCCACTGAAATACTGCTACATCAGACTTTATTTTCTCCCTGTCAAATTTCAAGTTGAACACAATCATATTGTGGTCACTGGCTCCTAAGGGTTCTTTTACTTTAAGCTCCCTAATCACCTCCAGTTCATTACATAACACCCGATCCAGTATAGCTGATCCCCGGTAAGTCAATGACAAACTGCTCTAAAAAGCCATCTTGTAGGTATTCAACAAACTCACTCTCGAGATCTGTTACCAACCTGATTTTCCCAATCAACCTGCATGTTAAAATCTCCCATGACTATCATAACATTGCCCTTTTGATGTGCCGTTTCTATTTCCCATTGTAATCTGTGGTTCACATTCCAGCTACTGTTGGGAGGCCTATATATAACTACCATCAATGTCCTTTTACCCTTGCAGTCTCTTAACTCAACCCACAAGGATTCAACACCTTCCGATCCTATATCACCTCTTTCTACTGATTTGATGGCATTCTTTACAGTAGAGCCACACCACCCCCTCTGCCTACCTTCCCATCCCTCCGATACAACATGTAACCTTGGACATTCAGCTCCTACTACAACCATCCTTCAGCCCCAATTCAGTGATGGCCACAACATCACAGCTGACAATCTGTGTTAGTACAACAAGATTATCCACCTTATTTCTTATACTCAGTGCATTGAAGTAGAACAAGGTAAAACAATAACAGAATACAGAAGAAAGTGTAACAACTATAGAGAAGGTGTAGTGAAGGTAGACAATAAGGTGCAAGATCAAAATGAGGAGGACTGTGAGGTCAACTATGAATTTTATCATACTAAGGACCCATCCATTTTACTTAAAGCACTGGAAAAGAAGCTTCCTTGAGCTTGGTGGTACAGATCTTCAGGCTATGGTATCTTTGACGCGATGGGGGTGGTGGGCCGAGTATTTGATTATGCTTGCTGCTTTAGTGAGGCAGTGAGCAGTGTAAGCAGAGATGAGGCTGATTCCTGTGAAATACTCAGCTGCGCCCACAACTTGCTGCAGTTTCAGGCTGAAGAGTCGTCAAACCAAGCTGTGATCCATTGATAAAAATTGGCGAGGGTCAAAGGGAACGTGCCAAATCCCTTCAGCCTCCTGAGGAAGTAGAGGCATTGGTGAGCTTTCCTGACCGTGGTGGCAACATGGTTGGACCAGCACAAATGGAGCACTCCGAGGAACGAGAAGCACTCAACCCTCTCAACCTCATCATTGTTGATGTAGAGAGGAACATGTGCACCGCCTCCTGCTGAAAGTCAGCGACCAGCTCGTTTGTTTGTAGACACTGAGAGGAAAGACACCATGTCACTAAGCTCTCTATCTCCATCCTGTACTCTGATTCATCATTATTTGAGATACGGCCCACCACAGTGTATCATCTGCAAACATGCAAATTGAGTTGGAACAAAGCCTGGCCTCACAGTCCTGTGTGTACAGGGAGTAGAGAAGAGGCCGAGGACACAACTGTGTGGGGCACCAGTTTTGAGGATAATGGTTGTGGAGGTATTGCTGCTGATCATTACTGAGGAAGAGTGGATTCTTTGGTTTACGAGTTTGCTTGGAAGAATAGTATTGAATGTAGGGGCCTTTACTGTCCAGATGCTTCAGAAATGAGTGCAGGGCCAGGGAGGCGTCAGTGTCATTTCAAATACACTTATGATCAAAGAATGTATAAAGGATACAACCTCGAGATTTGCTTGCTCATGGGTAGCCACAAAGCAAGAAACCTGAAAGAACCCAATTAACAAAAAAAAATTAAAATCATGCAAACAATTGAAGCGAACGACTGTATTCTGAGCCAAAAATGAGTCCTCAGATCTGAACCCCATGGCAGACAGGAGTAGGCCCAAAGCCTCACTTATCAGTTCATCATGTTAGCGGTCATGGTGCACAGCAGCCGGGTCAGTCTTCACTGCCTCAGTGCCATCAAGATAGTCATCACAGAGAATGAGTGAAATCAGCTCTCATCCTGATTTTTACATAGTTCAGTCTAGTTTTTTGTACTGTGTCATGTAACATCATGGTCCTGAAAAAACATCTCATTTTTACTATGTACTGTACCAGCAGTTACGGTCAAAATGACAATAAAAGTGAGTGAACATCGCGGAGAATGAGCGAAATCAGCTGTCACCTCCAATCTGGACTGACATCTAAATTGACCTGTCAACGGAACAGCAAAAGGCTCCAGCGCTCTGGAGAGAGGGGTGAACATTGCGGAGAGCGAGTGAGAGCTCTCACCTCCGATCTGGGCTGGTGTAAACAATGTCTAAACAGAGACACTAGGACCCAGGGACCACTGCTGCGGAAGGCCCCGGGCCTACACCACGCTGCCCAGTAACTTGTTCTGGGTCCAGATTTTGTGCCCAGCCTGAAGCCACTCTCAAACTCGTCAAATCAGCTTAGTGCCCACTGTGATCCAACTTCGCACTCGGGCCAGATGTTCGAGCATCAAAATCGAATCTCCTCTGCCCTGACTTCTCGTTACAGCATCCAGAATGATTCACCCTCTCTCCTGGGCTGACTGTAAGGAACTGGAACTCCACCAGCATCGATTCATTCCCTGAACATGCCTTGCCAACACTGGTCAACACAATTTACCTTGGAAAAGGTATTTTTAGTAATGTTTTTAGTCAGTTTTCTTAGCTCTTTGACTACTAGGAAGCTGTCGCACCGTCTAGGTAGCACCATCTTAACTGGATTTCCTGCCTTACTCCTGTTTGGGCGATAAACGAATTACAATGAGTCGAGGTTGTCTAGGAGGCCAGAAGCAGATACATGCCATAACCAGCCTCTCTAAACACTTCTTGATATTGGACGTCAGAGCCACTAGGTGGTAAGAGGTAAGATCCATAACTCTTAGAGATAAAATTTTTCCTCACCTCCAGCTGAAAGGGGTGGTTCCTCATTCAGAAACTGCACCTCCCAGTCCTAGATAGAGTCATAGAACAGTACAGCTCAGAAACAGGTCTTTTGGCTCACCTAGTCCATGCCGAACTAGCCCCATCGACCTGCACCTCCATACCCCTTCTGACCATGAACTTACCCAGATTTCTCTTGTAAACCCATTGACGGAGATACCCCTCAGCATCTACTGTCAGTCTCCACTCCAACCCATAGGCTTGAATAGGATCATCTCTCATCTGTCTAAACACCAGCCTTTTTCAGACACCAACACCTTTATCCCAGGAGTTCATCTAATGAACTATCTCTGCATTGTCTTCAATGCAAGCACATGCTTGTTAAAATAAGCCCATAAGTCATCGGAGCAGAATTAGGCCATTCGGCCCATTGAGTCTGCACCATCATTCCATCATGGCTGATTTATTAATCCTCTCAACCCCATTCTTCACCCAGAAGCTTTGACAACCATACCAATCAAGAACCTATTAATATCTGCTTTAATGACTTGGCCTCTGGTGCTAGATTTCCTCACTCTAGGGAAAGTTCTCTCCACATCCACTCTATTTTGGCCTTTCAATATTCAATAGATGTCAAGTCTTCTAAGCTCCAACAAATACAGGTTCAGAACCACCGAATGCTCCTAATACAACCACAGACAAGAGAAAATCTGCAGATGCTGGAAATCCAAGCAACACTCACAAAATGCTGGAGGAACTCAGCAGACCAGGCAGCGTCTGTGGAGAGGAGTACAGAAGACGTTGGGGGTGGAGACCCATCATCAGGATGAAATGGGTCTGAACTAATGAAGGGTCTCGGCCCAAAATATCGTCTGTATACTTTTCCGTAGATGCTGCCTGGCCTACTGAGTTCTTCCAGCATTTTCTGTGTGTTACTCCTCATACAATAACCCTTTCATTCCCAGAATCATTCTCGTGAATCTCCTCTGGACTCTTTCCAATACCAGCACATCCTTTCTTAGATAAAGAACTCAAAGCTGCTCACAGTACTTCAAGCCCAGTCTGACGCAGGAAATAAGAAAGGCCAAACGTAAATGAAATAATCCAGATGCAGTCTCCCGAGTGTTTTGTAAATTTGCACCAGAGCTTCTATGTTTACACAACATATCCCCTGCAATGAAGGTCAATATTCCATTACGCTCTGAATACATGCGTACCTACTGTGGTCCGTGTATAGTAACTCTTGTATTTGAGGGATTTCAATGGTTCCTGACTACTGGAAACA
Organism: Hemitrygon akajei; assembly: GCF_048418815.1. Classification (NCBI taxonomy): domain Eukaryota; kingdom Metazoa; phylum Chordata; class Chondrichthyes; order Myliobatiformes; family Dasyatidae; genus Hemitrygon; species Hemitrygon akajei. The sequence goes on along the minus strand of NC_133136.1, from coordinate 4,518,886 downwards.
TTACTCTCATTACTACATCAACCTTCAGTTGAGTCACTTTTAAAATATATGTTCCACAGTCAGATAATAAATTTTCCAGTGAATCAAGTAAGTGTATTTTATTTAGAGATAGATCGTGGAACAGACCCTTGCAGCCCTTCGAGACTCACCGCCCAGCGACCCAGCGATTTGACCCTAGCCTAATCACAGGACAACTTACAATGACCTACTAACTGGAACTTCTTTGGACCGTGGGAGGAAACCAGAGCACGCGGAGAAAAGCCACACACAGAGGGGCAGGAACGCACAGACAGCACTGGATTTGAACTCTGAACTCTGACATCCTGGGCTGTAACAGCGTTGTGCTGAGCACCGTGCTAATGTTTTCCACTATGTAATGAGAGGGTGGGACACAAAACCTGAGCATTGGATCTAGGCTCACAGTGGATTACTGCGATCCCCCAATAATGGAATTTCACAACATTTTGAATCTTTTGAATAGTAATTTACATTTTTATTCTTCCTTCCAAAGTGGATAATTCCAGATCTTCCCACAACACCCCTTCAGTTTTTTAACTGAGGCACCTTTGCATCAGCGGACAATAGTGCATGAAATAGTTCATCCGTGTCATCAATACAGAGGACTGTGGAATATGTACAGCTACGGTGTTAAGACTTTTGCCAACACAGAGAGGGAAGCAAGCTTGTAAGTCTGCCGGGAGCAAAGGACATTGGGAATGGTGAGGGTGGAGTGCTGCAGGAGGGGTGTGGTCAGGCGGTAGAGAAGGAGAGCCAGGGGTGCAGACACACCCAGCCGTGAGACACCAGGCAAGATCATTTGATTCCAAACAATTGGTTTATTGATCATTACAGAATGTCTCTCTGGTGCTTCCCGCTCCCTCCCCTCTCCCTTCCACTTTTCCCAACCATGATTCCCCTCTTCATCCCCCCTCCCATTTTCAGTCCACAATAGAGACCCATATCAAAATCAGGTTTATCATCACTCACATCTGTCATGAAATTTGTTTTTTTTTGTGGCAGCAGTACAGTGTGATATATAAAATTATTACAATATGTGCCTTAGACTTGTGCATAGTACTGTAGATTATAAACACAAGAAATTCTGCAGAGGAATAAACACAAAATGCTGTAGTAACCCAGCAGGTCAGGCAGCATCTATGGAGGGGAATAAACAACCAATGTTTTGGGCCGAGACCCTTCATCAGAACTGGAAATGCAGGGGGCAGAAGCCAGAATGAGAAGGTGGGGAAAGGAGGAAAGGGATACAGGCTTACTTCTGACATCCCCTCTGTACCTTAAAACTGTGTCCCCTCATGTTAGCCATTTCAGCCCTGGGAAAAAGCCTCTGGCTATCCACAGGATCAATGCCTCTCATCATCTTAGACACCTCTATCAGGTCACCTTACCAGACTCTTTCACAGGCACCTGGATGATATAAAAATGGAGGGCTTTGTGGGAGGGAAGAGTTAAATTGATCTTGGAGTAGGTTAAAAGCTCGGGACAATATTGTGGGCCGAAGGGCCTGTACTGTGCTGTGGTGTTCTGCATTCTATGTTCTGTGATTAATTAAGCTTGTTTAATTATTTACCCTTGGTGGAATTGACAAGGAAGACCTCACATTTTAATGCTGAATTTCACCCCTCCCATTCATCCTCATGAGGGGTACTTCCCAGGGCTGAGTGCCGAGTCCACTTCGCTCTCACACCACCACACGGCCAGACAGCCGAGGAATCACATCATCAGGCTCACCGACGACACAGCAGTGATGGGGCTCATCAGGGAGGAGGCTACATAGCATCCACGCCAAGAGTACCAGGTTCAGAAACAGTCACTTTCCCCAAGCAGTACGAGTGATCAACCTCTCCACACCTCCAACCACCACTACGTTATCATTTCCTGTCAGAGACTCCTGTGCCTAGAGTCACTTTATGGACATAAATTCCAACAAATAATTCGAACAGTATAAATTATTTGATATATCTATACAGTATTTATTGTGTTTTTTGGTGCTTAGATCTGGAGTAACAATTATTCTGTTCTTCCTTATACTCGTGCGCAGGAAATGACATTAAACAATCTTGACTCCTATCTGCGCTGGGAAATGAAAAACAAACAACCTTCAGTTCTGATTATTATGCTTGTGCATGAGTGTGATTGTGTGTGTGCACACTTGTATCACACAGTGTGCATATGTGCGCATGCGGCCATCTTGCCATGGTACGGTTAGCTGCTGCAAAGTTTCTTAAGGTCGTCGTAGCTGAGGGAGGGGTGGGGGGTGGTTGGGGATAACTCTCCTCCACTTGTTTATATTTTCGTATAAGCACCTATATATGTGTAATTATTCATGAATTTTCCAGTAATTATAGTTAAGGTTGTTATAGCCGGGGATAACAGGGATAAGCTCCCTCTACTGATTAAGTGCTCCCAGTGGTGTGTGTCTCAAACAGCCTCGGACAACCAAACCCAGCTCCTGGCCACACGTGTTTGGCTGTCCATCTAGGGGAAGGAAGGCTGTGATCTCAAACCTCCACTGCCTCGTGGCTATGTCCACTCACGGGAAGGCTTTGGGAATAAGCCCTGAGGAAAAGTCCGGAGCTGGAGTCCCTAAGGCAGTCCTACATGGAGTTCAATGCTGACTGGCAAATCCTGTGATGGCGCTGGTGCCAAACTGCATGGGTCTCTGCTGTTCGTTTGGACTCATCAGCTAGATAGCAGGGACTGCATATCTGTGGTCAACCCTGACCAGCAGAGCCCACACCCCCCAGCCATTGTAGTGATTCTCCATGAAAGCTGTGGGCATTCATTAAAAATAATTCACACATCAGAAATAGTTACTTAATTGTCAAGAAAAGAAGGCATCCCAGCGCAGTCACTGGATCAGGTTTTCTGCCATACCCCTGGAAAACTTCTTTGAGTAAGTCTGGGACCAGAGGACACAGCCTCAGAATAGAGGGACGTCCATTTAGAACAGACATGAGGAGGAATTTCTTTAGCCAGAGAGTGGTGGATCAGTGGAATTCATTGTCACAGATGGCTATGGAGGCATAAATATGTCCAAGTCATTGTGGCAGAGGCTGATACAGCACATTACAGGCCCTTCAGCCCACAATGTTGTGCCGACCCTTAAACCCTGCCTCCCATATAACCCCCCACCTTAAATTCCTCCATATACCTGTCTAGTAGTCTCTTAAATTTCACTAGTGTATCTGCCTCCACCACTGACTCAGGCAGTGCATTCCACGCATCAACCACTCTGAGTAAAAAAATCTTTCCCTAATATCCCCCTTGAACTTCCCTGTCCTTACCTTATAGCCATGTCCTCTTGTATTGAGCAGTGGTGCCCTGGGGAAGAGGTGCTGGCTGTCCACTCTATCTATTCGTCTTAATATCTTGAACACTTCTATCATGTCTCCTCTCATCCTCCTTCTCTCCAAAGAGTAAAGCCCTAGCTCCCTTAATCTCTGTTCTTGATTAGTCAGGGTGTCAAAGGTTATGGGGAGAAGGCAGGAGAATGGGGTTGAGAGGGATAATAAATCATCTGTGATGGAATGGAGGAGCAGATTTGACGAGCTGAATGGGCTAATTCTGTTCCTATGGTTTTACGACGGCAAACAGGAACAATTCGAAGGGAATTCCAGACTGGAGTCTTCTGAAATATTACAATGCAAGATTTTCTGATCATTTATGTGGCTTTTCCAAGCAGCCACGACTCATCCCTTTAGTCTCCCTTCCCCAACAATGTCGTCTACAATTGTCAAAGGAATTCATCAGAAGAGCCACGTTTTCCAGTGCCCCGTCTTTGCACTGCTGTAAGTTTAATTAATTGCAGATTGCAAAATAGAGTGAGTCAGGCTAGCAGAGAGTATTGGCAATAAAGGATTGGTGGGGTTAATTAGCTGTTACGGCAGTCAAATCATATTCATTCTTGTTTTTATACTAATGGAATGATAAAAGGAAGTATCTGTCCTTAATAGGAGGAAAGATCTATAACAGGCACACAAAACTGCCCAACACCTCATCAGCACCAGGCTACCCACTGTCAAGGACACAGAAAGGTGCTGGAAAAAGGCCAGCAATATTCTAAAGAAACCCACGCACCCTGCTTATGTATGTTTGTCCCACTCCCAGCAGGGAGGGGGCTATATAGCATCCACACCAGGACCTCCCTAACCCTCAAAAACAGTTACTTATCCAAGCAGCAAGGCTGATCAACACCTCCAACCACTATCCCAACCCCCCAACCACCACTACTTTATCATTTCCTGTCAGTCACCTTATGCACAGACACTCCTGTGCCTAGTGTCACTTTATGGACGTACAATCAATCCATCGGTATAAGCTTTCTTATGTGTTTATATTTATTGTGGTTTTTAAAATTATTACTGTGTTCTTTATCTTATGTTTTATTTTGAGCTCTATCGGATAAAGAGTAACAATTATTTCATTCTCTATTACACTCATGCACTGAAGAATGACAATAAATAATCTCAATAAAGGGTAGCACAGTGGTTTTCACCACACTTTACGGTACCAGCGACCCGATTCAGTTCCTGCCACTGTCCATCAAGAACCAACTAAGGTGGAGCGGCCACGTTGTCTGGGTGAAAGATGAACATCTGCCGCAACAATTCTTCTACTCCCAGCTTAAAAAGGCAAACGGAAAAGAGGCGGATTCAAAGACATCTAAAAAGACAACATGAAGAAATGGAACATCAACAATTGGGAAACCGATGCCAAGGACAGGAAACTCTGGCAAACCATCATCCGAGAAGGAACAGCAACTTTCGAAGCCGACAGATGTGCAGAATTGGAAGAAAAGAGAAGAAAATGGAAAGAGAGGCAGCAACAACCAAAGCCCGATCTGTCATCTGGAACTACTGTCATAAGGGGGGGCACTGGGAACAGACCCAAATGCAGGACACAGACACTGAAGTACCAGGAACAGGACAGGGCATGCAAAGGAAGCAAGGAAAGAGGGGAAGAAAGGACACTGGACGTGACACCGGCCCCGGACGAGACAAGGACTCCGGACCTGGGCTAGGACCTGACTAGGATAGGGAACCAGGACATGGAACTGGGAACTAGGACCCTGGGCTTGGACTCCAAGCCAGAGACTGGACAAGGACCCAGAATCTGGGTCTTGACTCGGGCTCGAAGTCCAGAACCAGGTAAGGACATGACGAGGTTACAGGACGAGGACAAGAGACTCCTGGACAGGACAAGGGAATCCCAGCACCGGGCTGGGCAAGGTACTCCTGTGCTGGGCGAGGCACATGGACGTGACGAGAACCCAGAGCACTGGTCGAGGGAGAGACAGGAACATGGAACACCGAGCCAGGACCCCTCCATGGGTACAGGACATAGGGCCAAGACTCATAACACAAAGCCAGGACCCCTCCTTGGGTACATAGGGCTGGGACTCATAGCACAGAACACTACAAGACAGTTCCCAATGCTAGGTAGTGGCAAAATAGCCAGACTTACCTAGCAAAGGTGTGGACACAGACAGACAGTTGCAAACAGGGTGAGGCTCCAGGCAAAGGCGAGGCAAGGCTAAGCTCCAGGCAGAGGCAAGGCACCAGACAGACAGACATACTTGATTGATCCAGAGGGAAATTGGGTTTCATTACAGCCGCACCAACAAGAAAAGTGAAGAAATATAGCAATATAAAACCATAAATAATTAAATAATAATAAGTAAATTATGCCGTGGAAATAAGTCCAGGACCAGCCTATTGGCTCAGGGTGTCTGACACTCCGAGGGAGGAGTTGTAAAGTTTGATGGCCACAGGTAGGAATGACTTCCTATGACGCTCAGTGTTATATCTCGGTGGAATGAGTCTCTGGCTGAATGTACTCCTGTGCCTAACCAATACATTATGGAGTGGATGGGAGTCATTGTCCAAGATGGCATGCAACTTGGACAGCATCCTCTTTTCAGACACCACCGTCAGAGAGTCCAGTTCCACACCCACAACATCACTGGCCTTACGAATGAGTTTGTTGATTCTGTTGGTGTCTGCTACCCTCAGTCTGCTGCCCCAGCACACAACAGCAAACATGATAGCACTGGCCACCACAGACTCGTAGAACATCCTCAGCATTGTCCGGCAGATGTTAAAGGACCCCAGTCTCCTCAGGAAATAGAGACGGCTCTGACCCTTCTTGTAGAAAATAGAGACGGCTCTACCCCTTCTTGTAGAAAATAGAGACGGCTCTGCCCCTTCTTGTAGAAAATAGAGACGGCTCTGACCCTTCTTGTAGAAAATAGAGACGGCTCTGCCCCTTCTTGTAGAAAATAGAGACGGCTCTGCCCCTTCTTGTAGAAAATAGAGACGGCTCTGCCCCTTCTTGTAGAAAATAGAGACGGCGCTGCCCCTTCTTGTAGAAAATAGAGACGGCGCTGCCCCTTCTTGTAGAAAATAGAGACGGCGCTGCCCCTTCTTGTAGAAAATAGAGACGGCTCTGCCCCTTCTTGTAGAAAATAGAGACGGCTCTGCCCCTTCTTGTAGAAAATAGAGACGGCTCTGCCCCTTCTTGTAGAAAATAGAGACGGCTCTGCCCCTTCTTGTAGAAAATAGAGACGGCGCTACCCCTTCTTGTAGAAAATAGAGACGGCGCTACCCCTTCTTGTAGAAAATAGAGACGGCTCTGCCCCTTCTTGTAGAAAATAGAGACGGCTCTGCCCCTTCTTGTAGAAAATAGAGACGGCGCTGCCCCTTCTTGTAGAAAATAGAGACGGCTCTGCCCCTTCTTGTAGAAAATAGAGACGGCTCTGCCCCTTCTTGTAGAAAATAGAGACGGCTCTACCCCTTCTTGTAGAAAATAGAGACGGCTCTACCCCTTCTTGTAGAAAATAGAGACGGCGCTACCCCTTCTTGTAGAAAATAGAGACGGCTCTGCCCCTTCTTGTAGAAAATAGAGACGGCGCTACCCCTTCTTGTAGAAAATAGAGACGGCTCTGCCCCTTCTTGTAGAAAATAGAGACGGCTCTGCCCCTTCTTGTAGAAAATAGAGACGACTCTGCCCCTTCTTGTAGAAGAAGGGTCAGGAAGGTGAAGAGAAGGGACACAGACAGAGGGTTTAAACATGAACCACCCAACAGCCTGCAGCTGAATCCTGAAGCTATTTATGAGGCTAGCCCAAACAAGAATCACCTGCCTCAACAGAAACTGGGGAAACCCGGAAAACCTGGAATAAGGAGCATGGACTGGACTGTGAACCGGAATGTGGATTTTACAGCCCGGACCATGACAACTACCTGTCCTGAATGAGGAAGAACTTTCATAGCCAAGGTTGAACTCATAAGCCACTTGAGAGCCCATAAATAGATCAACAGAATGAAGACCATCATCCTCGACCTGGAGGGATAGCCACGACGACGACTGTCTAAAACGAGTTTGTCCATTCTGCCTGTGACTCATGGGTTTCATCTGGGTTCTCCAGTTTCCTCCCACAGTGCAAGGATGTACTGGTTGGTAGGTTAATTGGTGATTGTAACTTGTAGGGTTAAATCAGGGGTTGTTGGGCGGCGTGGCTCAAAGGGCCAGAAGGGCCTGTTCCATGCAGTATCTCTATAGACAAAAATAAAAGGTAAACTACAAGCGAGGCACAAGTTAAGTAAGAAATCTACACCCTAATCCAACACTGGCAATCCCACAATGCAGCTGGAGTCATTGTGGAAAGCAAGAAGTGATGGAGGCTTCTGGAAAACGTGCAGACTTGGCAGGGGGGCAGAGTGGGTGATCTGGCTACAATTTGTTCGGAAGAGGCGCTAAGGAACACGCAGGTGCGTAGTTCTCTCTCATTTTATTCCAGTGCCCCAAGAAAAAAGCAGTACCAGCCCAGATGATATCAAACAGATGTGAAATATCTTGTGTATTCAACATCTGGTTAATATCAAAGTGTTATTCAATGGCCTAAATGGCCGCACATGTTGTGTAAGTACTGTAACTTTATGCCCACAGCACTCTGGGTCCATTATTATATAAAAAAAGAGTTTCTTAATCATCTTGCTGTTCTAACAAGATGCAGAAAGAATGTTAATAGGGGAGGGCGAGTATACTAAGTTCAAATATTATACAGCGGTTGATGGAAATATAGAGTGCTGCCTGAGTCTGCTGTGATTTTTTTACAGCAAATAACAATTTAAACATTCAGTTGTGTTTGGATCATGCTGCTGATTTTAAAACTGCCTCAAACATATTCCACTGTAAATGCAAAATACTCTGCAGATGCTGGAAAACTAGAGCAACACACACAAAATGCTGTAAGACCATAAGATCTAGGAGCAGAATTAGGCCATTGGGCCCATTGAGTCTGTTCCCCCATTTCATCATGGCTGATTTATTATCCCTCTCAACCCTATTTTCCTGCCTTCTCTCTGTAACCTTTGAACCCATGTAATTAAGAACTTATCAACCTCTGCTTTAAATGTATTCAATGACTTGGCCTCCACAGCTGTCTGTGGCAATGAATTCCACTCTTTCTCCACCCTCCAGTTAAAAAAGTTCTTCCTCATCTCTGTTCTAAATGATGTCCCTCTATTCTGAGCCTGTGTCCTCTGGTCCTAAACACCCCCACTATAGGAAACCTCCTCTCCATATCCACTCTATCTAGGCCTCTCTGGATTTCCAGCATCTGCAGAATCTCTTGTGTTTTTGGTATTTAAAACTGGCAATGGAACAGTTATGAATAACCAAGATGGGTGTCCCCGATGGCTGTTGGCTTGTAACAAGGCCAAATGGATTAGAAGCTCAAGGTTCGTATTACTGAGTCCACAGATCTAACCCAATGGACATAGTGTGGGACTGCTAGAGTTCACAAGGGGAGGATAATGCTAGGGTAGGAATGCAGAGATATACATGTGTTCCTGGTGTTGTCCATCATGTCCAATGATGATAGGAAACCTGTGCAGCAGAGTTTTAAAAGTCGTTGTACTGGGGCAGTTCCACTCTCTCGACCTTGGAGGTCTGGGTCCAGTGGGACCAACTGGCATCACAGTTGGGGTCTTCCTTGGTTGCACTGGATGGCCGTGACATCTTCTGTGCCTCGTCTCCTTATCCACTGCAGAGCAGTTTCCATTCTACACGGTGATCCAGTATGTTAGGATGCTCTGTACTGCGTATCCGGAGACATCCACGGTCCAGCTCGCTTCAGCCTCCTCAGAAAGTGCAGGCATTGCAAAGCTTTCCTCGTTGTGCTGAACGTGCCCTGGGACCAAGGCTTCAGTAAATTTGTTCAGTATGTATTCAGTACCTTTTCAAGTAATTGTAGTATTTTCCAGAAGTTCCTCAGTTTCTCTGGCTATTTTATAGGTTAATTGTTATTGCTGGAAGGTTAGAACCATAGAACCATAGCGGGCAGCTCCTTTGTCCCACTTGCAGAGTGCAGGCCTTTGAATCTAGTGTGTATGGATTTCCTGTCCATAGAACCCCACACCAGCAACACGGCAAATGTCCTAGTCAACACGGACCACTACACCAGATATGCTCAGGCTTCTCCTACCAAGGACCAGAGGGTGACTATGGTGGCAAACGTGTTATGGGAGAAGTATTTAATTCATTATGGCCATCCCAGGTGGATACATAGTGATCAGGGATGGGATTTCGAGATCAGACTCATCCATGAGCTACCGGGCATGCTTGGAGTCGAGAAGTCGGGGAACACACCCTATCACCCACAGGGTGATCCCCAGCCAGAGAGGTTTAACCGGACCTTGCTAGACATGCTCGGGACCCTGGAGATCAGCAAGAAGAGCAGGTGGAGTCAACATATTGGGCATCTGGTTCATTGTTACAACTGTACACGAAATGAAGCTACTGGGTACTCGCCATATTATCTGATGTTTGGGCGCAAGGCGAGGCTGCCCATCGACCTTTGTTTTGGGACTGGCGAGGGTGACTTACCACTGAAGCATTATCTGAAGTATGTGTCTGATATGAGGAGAGAGCTGTAAAGGGCTTAAAATTGGCTGGGGTCGCGGCTGCCAAGCAGAATCGAGGAAATAAGAGGAGGTATGATCAAAAAGTGAGGTTCTCCCAACTCCTGCTGGGAGACTGGATCCTCATAAGGAATTTGGGGCTGCCTGGGAAGTATAAGTTGGCTGACCACTGGGTGGTCACGCCCTATGTGGTGGAGAGTCAGATGCCAAACCTACCAGTTTTTCGGGTGAAACCCGAGGAGGAGAATGGGCCTATCAAGATTCTCCATCGGAACCACCTGTTGCCCCTGGGACAAGAGGTACAGGTTGACCCAGAGCCCAACTTGGAGCCTACACCTAGTAAGAGGACTCTGCAAAAACACGGGGTCAACAGCAGGAGAGACTGGGCCGATGAGAAGGATACTGATTTGGAAGATGATGATCTGGATGTGTGGTATATGCTGCCTTTTGCTAGCTCCCCCATTGATTGATGAAGAAACTCCTTCTCCCACTGAGTCAGATTAAGTGGGGGGGGGGGTGCTATCTGTGGACAGCCTGGGTTACAGTAGGATCCTGAAGGAGAGGGAGTGGGGCCTGGACACGGGAGAGAGGGCTCCAAGTTGCAGGGGGTCACGAGTGATAGATCGAGGGAGGATTCGCCAAGTGCGCCCGAAGTATCCCAAGTAGCATCTGAGCCTGAAGAGTTAGGTGAGGAGGTACGGAAGTCTCAGAGAATTAGGAGACCACCAGATAGGTTGGCCTATGTAGCGCCAGGGAAACAGGGCGTGATCTCTACTGTCCTGGGGAGCTATGTCACTGCCTTTGGCACCTGGATTGGGCTTTGTGTTTTGCAGGAAGGCATGGCGAATTATCTCAAAGTCATGAGGACATGACTCAATTTGGTGGGGGGAGACTGTAACGCGCTGTAAGGTTTCACCGCTAATGAAATAGCTTCTCTGTAATGTTCACAGCTGAAGTAACGGTTTCTCTGTAGCAGCAATGTTTGGGTTATGGCTGGAGATAACAGGACTGTGGTATGCATGTTAGCCGATCAGGATTTTGTTGCCCTGTCTTGTGACTCTGGAAGCAGTTGATTTCGCGGGCTTTTGCCAGAGGGAGAGAGAGAGAGAAAGAGATGAAGAGAGAAGATGTGAATGGAGAGATTTGGTAGACTGCCGGACGGGGTGGACTTGGAGCGAGGGTCCGAACGGTAGCAACGATCAGAGGAGGTGGATGGGTACCGATCGGCCTATGAGTGATCTCCAATTTTGTGCACGGACTGCTTAATAAGATTTGGGCCCTTTATCCTTTATATTTTGTTTCTCTACTAACCATATAGTCAAAGTAAGAGTTAGAAAGCTTAATCGTTTAATCGCATATTGTGCACTGTTTGTTATTTCGGGGTACTGATATGTAACAGGGGACCCATCACGCAGCATCCACCCAAATGAGATTCTTAAGTTTGGCTGGGCAGGCGGTTATCACCCCCTATATTAAGCCTCTAGGCGAAGCGAGTGTTACAATATTAAATAGTTAAATTAAGATAAGTCATGCAAAAAACAGAAATTTAAAAAAATAGTAGGGTAATGTTCATGGGTTCAATGTCCATTTAGGAATCGGATGGCAGACGGGAAGAAGCTGTTCCTGAATTGCTGAGTGTGTGCCGTCAGGCTTCTGTACCTCCTTCCTGGTGGTAACAGTGAGAAGAGGGCACGCCCTGGGTTGTGGGTGTCCTTTATGATTGCTCCTTGAAGATGTTTTGGATGGTACTGAGACTAGTGCCAATGATGGAGCTGACCAACTTTCTGCGGCTTATTTCAGTAGCTTCCCCCCCATACCAGCCGGTCAGAGTGCTCTCCCTGGTGCATCTGCAGAAGTTTTTGAGTGTTTTAGATGACATACCAAATCTCCTTAAACTCCTGATGAAACATCACGTGAAGACACACACTCAACAATTCAGGAACGGCTGCTTCCCTCTGCCACCAGATTTCTGAATACATGTTAACCCCATGGACACCACCTCACTACTTTTTTTGCACTACTAACTTAATTTAACTTTTTTATATTTAACTGTAAATTACTTTCTATAATTTACATTTTTTAATATTATGCATCTCAGGGTACAGCAGCCACAAAGCAGCAAATTTCATGCCATATGCCGGTGATATTAAACCTGATTCTGATTCAGGACTCAGGCCTTGATGGCCCAAGAGGAGAGAGCCAGGCCTAGAAGGTGGAGGTCTTTGATGATGGATGCTGCTTTCCCATGGGAGCGTCCCATGTGGGTGTGCTCGGTGGAGGGGAGGGCTTTTCCCGTGATGGACTGGGCTGTTCTCACCACTTTCCACAGACAAGGTTGCAGTCACACTGAAACAAAAACTGGGCACGGATGGCAAATTTCCTTTCCCAAACAAAAAGTTTCCGTTTTGGAGATCAACTGGGCAGAGTAGAGCCCTTAGATGGAAAAATGTGATCTGCTGAAGGAATTGGCTGCACATCACAAGAAGTTTTTTTATGATGCGAATGCTCCTGCAAGCAGCAAGGCCTCATTACTCTCCTTCAAATGTTACCCAACCCGAGGAAAAAAATATACGTTTATCAACTGTACCTATTCTGACACGAGAACAACCAGGAATAAAAATAATACATGACGGGAGAGCTATGGCCTGACTGCAGGTTGATGGGACTTGGCAGGTTAATAGCTCAGCATGAACTAAATGGGTCGAAGGGCCTGTTTCGGTGCTGGCGTGTTCTATGACTGACTCTAGAAAATGAAGAAGTGGAGAATGGAACTGAAACAATTTGGTGATTTTTAAAAAAGCCCAGACTCTTTGGAGAGGATGCAGAGGAGATTTACTAGAATGCTGCCTGGATTAAAGAGCATGTCTTATGACTATCAGACCATAAAACTATAAGATATAGGAAAAGAATTAGGCCATTTGGCTCATTGACTCTCCCTGCCATTTCATCAAGACTCTCAGCTCCAATACCCTGCCTTCTCCCCGTATCCCTTCATGTCCTGACCAATCAAGAATCTATCAACCTTTGCCTTAGGTATACGTAAAGACTTGGCTTCCACAGCTGCCTGTGGCAATGGATTCCACAGATCGGCTAAAGAAAATCCCTCTCATCTCCATTCTGAAAGGATGCCCCTCTATTCTGAGGCTGTGTTCTCTGGTCCTAGACTATCCCACCTTGGGAAACATCTTCTGCACATCCACTTTACTGAGGCCTTTCACCATTCGATAGGTTTCAATTGTCACCCTCATTCTTCTGAATTTGAGTGAATACAGGCCCAGAGCCATCAAATACTCTTCATATGACAAACTGTTCAATCCTGGAATCAATTTCGTGAGCCTCCTTTGAACCCTGCCCAGTTTCAGCACATCCTTTCTAAGATAAGGGGCCCAAACCTGCTCTCAATACCCCAAGTGAGGGCTTGCCAGTGCTTTATAAAGTCTTATTGTTACATCCTTGCCATTATGAGGATAAGTTGGGTGAGCTAAGGCTTTTCATTTTGGTGCAAAGGAGGATGAGAAGTGATATGATAGAGATGTACAAGAGGCATTGATCAAGTGGACATTCAGAGACTTTTACCCAGGGTAGAAATGGCTAATACAAAGGGGATAATTGTGAGGTGATTGGAGGAAAGTACAGGGGAGGCGTCAGAGTTAAGCTTTTACACAGAGTGATGGGTGCATGGAACCCACTGTCAGGGAGGGTGGCAGAGACAGATATATTAATGACAGCTAAGAGAAAAATGGAGGGGGGGGCTGCATAGGAGGGAAGGGTTAGATTGATCTTGGAGTAGGTTAAAAGGCCAGCACAACATTGGGGGTTGAAAGGCCTGTGCTGTGATGTAATCTTCTATGTTCTATGTTAAGATCAATAGGTAAAGGAGCAGAATTAGGCCACTTGGCCCAATGAGGCTGTTCATCCATTCCATCATGGCTGATTTATTTTCCCTCTCAACCCCATTCTCCTGCCTTCTCTCCTTAACCTTTGATGTCATGACTAATCAAGAACTAATCAATTGGCACCTTAGATATACCCAATGACTCGGCCTCCACAGCCGTTTGTGGCAATGAATTCCACAGATCCACGAACCCCTGCCTAAAGAAATTCCTCCTCATCTCTGTTCTAACTAGACATCTCCCAGTTCTGAGGCTGTACTCTCTGGTCCTAGACTTCCTCACCGTAAGAAACACCCTCTCCACGTCCACTCTATCAAGGCCTTTCAATACTTGCTAGGTTTGAATGAGGTCTCCCCTCATTCTTCTGAATTCCAGTGAGTCCAGGCCCAGAACCATCAAGTGCTCCCCATATGTTTTAAGTTGAAGTTTCTCCCCACACCAGTTTGGTGCATTGGGCAGCAATCTTGCCGTTTCTTTAGCTTTGGTCTGTTCTATGAGGCCGAGTTTCTAGCTCGACCTACAACACAGCACAGGTGGAACTTGTGCAAGGAACTGGCCAGGTTCCAACCCCGGACCTCTCGTACTGAAGCCTGGTGCAGATAACTCTGTACCACCAGCACGGACTCCCCATATGTTAACCCTTTCATTTCTGGGATAATTCTCATGACCCTCACCAATGCCAGCACATCTTTTCTTAGATAAGGGGGCCAAACTGCTCCCAATACTCTGTGTGGTCTGACCAATGACTTATAAAGTCTCAGCGTTCCATCTTTGCTTTTATATTCCAGTCCTCTCAAAATGAAGGCTAACATGGCATTTGCCTTCCTCACCACCGACTCAACCTGCAAGTTAACTTGTTCTTCTATAGTTGGTATTTTTAATTCAAACTGAGTTTGAGATGTTTGTTTAAAAACACAAACACGAGGAAATCTGCAGATGCTGGAAATTCAAGCAAAAATGCCTTACTGTCTTTTCTTTCCGTTAGTCCTGACGAAGGGTCTCGACCAGATGCTGCCTGGCCTGCTGTGTTCCACCAGCATGTTGTGTGTGTTGCTCGAGATGTTTGTTATTGACATCACAACAAATGAACCAGAGACACAAGAATGGTGAGAAAAATCAGTCCACGAGGGATTTTCATCCTCTAAAGAACATTCATTTCAAACTCCACAGCCAAAAGTACGGTTCCATAAGGAACAGCATGAGCGGCCTCTCAGTTAGCTGAGGTATGATTATCCAGTGGCTGGGAGAGGGAGCCAGGCGTTTTCTTGTGCCTGCTGATTACTGAATGGACAGTCAGAAAATTACAATCCATTGGACACCAAAGTTAGAAATAGATTAGAGAATTAGAACTAGAGGTCGTGGGTTAAGGGTGAAAGGTGAAATGTTTAAGAGGGACATGGCGGTTGGGAGCTTCTTCACCCAGAGGGTGGTGGAGGTGTGGAACGAGCTGCCAGCACAAGTTGTAGACACGGGTTCAATTTCAACACCTATGAGAAATTTGAATAGGTACAAGGATGGGAGGGCTATGGTCAGGGTGCAGGTTGATGGGACGAGGCAAGTAGATAGTTCAGCATGGACTAGATGGGCTGAAGGGCTTGTTTCTGTGCTGTACTGTTCTATGAATCTATTTGTGGCATAGCGGCAAAGTTTTAAATGACAGAGACCTAAGTTCAATTCCTCCCCACTGTCTGTAAGGAGTTTGTACAGTCTCCCTGTGACTGCATGGGTTTCCTCCCACATCCCAAAGAAGTACGGTTAGGGTTAGGAATTTGTGGAGATGCTATGCTGGTGCAGGAAGCACGTTGACACTTGTGGGCTGCCCCCAGCACATCCTCGAACTGTGTTGGCTGACACTGTATGTTCTGATATATATATAGATGACAAATAAAACTGATCTTTATCTTTCAAAATAAAATGTTTTGTCAATGCTCCTGAAGGATGAGGGATACCAAGGAAGCAATGAAATGTGTATTGGTCAGATTAACATGCACACAATGCTGGAGGAACTCAGCAGGTCAGGCAGCATCTATGGAGACGAATGACGAGTCAACGTCAAGAGCCGAGACCCTTCATCAGGACTGGTCAGATAGGTTTATCAGAATGATTAATGTTTGCTCAGAGAGTAGCTGTTGAATTAGACCAGAGTCTCAGGAGTCAATGAGTGTGTGGAGTTGGTGGAATATTGGAGTGGTATCACGAGCCTGAGGACAGAATCTGGATTTTTGTGTATACACTGATCACCTGAGAGCTTATCGTCATCTGTACGACTGAATTCAGCAGGAGAAAGAAAACTAAACCACATGGGAGAGCCGAGACACTAATGGAGATCAAGGTGGCAGCTGTTTGTATACAGCTCCAATGGGAGTCATGAAATATTCCCTTTTCAGAACAACCACAGCTGAAATCCACCATCACTGCTGTTGCTCTTTTTGAACCACTTATTTAGAAACATAGAAATCTACAGCACATTACAGGCCCTTCAGCCCACAATGTTGTGCTGACCATGTAACCCACTCTAGAAACTGTCTGGAATTTCCCTACTGCATAGCCCTCTATTTTTCTAAGCTCCTTATATCTATCTAAGAGTCTCTTAAAAGACCCTAATGTATCCAATATATATATTTCTTATTGTAATTTATAGTTTCTTTATTATTATGTATTGCACTGTAGGTTTCTTAAGGTTGTGATGCCTGTGAGGTGGTAATGGGGATAAGCTCCCACTACCTATTAAATGCTCCCAATGGTGTGAGTCTCAAATAGCCTCCAACAACCAAGTCCAGCTCCTGGCCTTCACGTGTGGCTTAGCTACTAAGCCCAGCAGGACTGTTTCTACTGACAGGAGAAGGGGCAAAGGCGGGTTACTGACGCCTTCAAACCAGTCGTTTCGGGCAGGTGGGGCTTGTCAGCCACGGTTGGCAGCTCATCTAGGAGAAGGAAACCTCTGATCTCAAACCTCCGCTGTTCTGTGACTATACTCGTTCATGGGGAAGACTTCGTGAGTAAACCCTGAGGGCAAATCTGGAGCTGGAGCCCCTGAGGCAGTCTTAAGTTGAGTCCAACACTGGCTGGCAGCTCCTGAGATGCCATGGTAGCAGACCGTGTCAGTCTCTGCCATTCTTTTGGATTCTTCAGCTGCGTGGAGAAGGGGAGCCTGTTGTGGGCAACAGGTCGCTCTCTATATCATACTGTACGGACCTGCATACCACTTAGACAGCAAGGATGAAGCTAACAGAGAGCCTCCACAGCAACATACTGCTGCTGGAAAACAAGGAACTTCACGACATATGCCAGTGATATGAAGCAACACACACAAAACGCTGGAGGAACTCAGCAGGCCAGGCAGCATCTGTGGAAAAGAGTGAACAGTCGTCGTTTTGGGCTGAGACCCTTCAGCAGGACTGGGGGCCCCCACCTTTTAACTTGACTCCTCATCTTTTTCTCTCCAGTCCTGCCGGATGATCTCATCCCAAAATGTCATCTGTACTCTTTTCCAGAGATGCTGCCTGGCCTGCAGCATTTTGTGTGTGCTCTTGAAAGGAAGGGGAGAAGTCAGCGTAAGAAGGTAGGGGGAGAGGAGGAAGAAATACAGGATGGTAGGTGATACATGAAACTGGGAGGGGAAGAGGGCTGAATTAAAGAGCTGAGAAGTTGTTTGGTGAAAGAGATAAAGGGCTGGAGAAGGGGGAATCTGCAGATGCTGGAATTCCAAGTAACGCACACAAAATGCTGGAGAAGATCAGCAGGCCAGGCAGCGTCTGTGGAAAAGTATACGGTCAACGTTTCGGGTCAAGACCCTTCCTCAGATGAGAAAGTCAGTGCAAGAAGGTGAGGGGAGGGGAGGAAGAAGTACAAGGTGATAGGTGAAATCGGGAGAGTGGGAGGGCTGGGAAGTTGATTGGTGAAAGAGATAAAGGGCTGGAGAAGGGGGAGTCTGATAGGAGAGGACGAAAGACCATGGGAAAAAGGGAAGGAGGAGGAGCAGCAGGGGGAGGTTTCCCAAACCTTTTTGTCATCATCTTTAATTATTTGGATAGAGGTGCGGAGTTATTGACACTACTGTGTATACTTGATATGATACAATAGCCCATGTTGGTTAGGTTAGGTTTTTTTTGGGTTTTTTTTTTGTTTTTTCCATTTTTTGCAACCTACTATGAGTTTGGGAGACCATTATATGTGAATTATTAATTGTTTGTATTTGTATTCTTGCCTATTAATTATGTACTCTCAAGCTCTTTGTAATCGATGTCTTCTTTCCTTATGTTTGTTTAAAAATTAATTAAAAAATTTAAAAAGAAAGAAAGAAAGGGGGAGGTGTTGGGCAGGTAAGGAGGTAAGGTGAGAGAGGGAAACGGGAATGGGGAATGGTGAGGGGGTGCAATTACCAGAAGTTCATTGTTCGATAGATTTATTGAGTATGCCTGCAAGAAAAGGAATCTCGGGGTTGTATGTGGTGACAAGCATGTGACTTTGAACTGTAACATTCACTCCTCTCCTGTTTTATCTGAGGTTCCATTCTCTAGAATCTGCGGTATTTACTTTCTCAGTTTTTCAAAATGAGAAACAGAAATCTCCTTCTTATTAGAAACTAAAACAGAGCTTTTCTTTGGGTGGGGGAGGTGGGAGGTGAGGGCCAAAGTAAAATAAATAAACAGTCCCTCACATAAAAAGGTAGAGTTCCCCTTCATGTGAAAATAATCATCTCATAATAAGGAACTGCGTTGGGCCTCTATTAGAGTAAAGATAACAATTCACCAGAGCGACACAGAAACAAGGAAACATTAAAAACATTTAACAAAACAAACAGTGAATGCTTTCTAAAGGGCTTGTCCTGTCCAAACATCTTTACTTCTCCTTAAAGTGTTTTTCATTCACTTCATTAAAAGCCAAGTTACAACTCCACCCAGATGGTTGAGAATGTTGCTTTTAACATCCCTGTACGAGTGTGTTCTGCAGTTCAAAGGGATTGGGCTGGGCCCTTCTCTTTACGCTGGCTGCTAATAGCATTCCTTCAATGGATTTAAGACAGACACTTCATTATATCCCGTTGTCTCGCTGTGGACATTGAAATCCCACTGCACCACGTGGTTGTGGGGGGGCGGGGCGGGGGGGGGTGGATGCAAAATTCCCAGAAGTCTCCTAATACATCAAACTAGGAGTGGCTTCCTTTGTTCAGCTGGCATACCTTTAATTTTTTTATTCAGAGATACAGCATGGAATAGACCTTTTAAGCCGCAGTGCCCATCAACCCACCAGTTTAACCCTAGCCTACTCACAGGATAATTCACAATGGCAAATTAACCTACCAACTGGTACGCTTTTGGACTGTGGGAGGAAACTGGAGCACCCGGAGGAAAGCTACGCAGTCTGCGAGGAGGAGGATTGAACTCCGAATTCCCACTCCTCAGGCTGTAATGGTTCACTAACCGTTACGCCACTGTGACTGGTCTGATCATAATGAAATTATCCGACTAATTAACCCGCTTTCTCATTAGTACAATAACATAGGCCGTGTGGTTTGATTAACCAATTAAGCGCCAGCATTTCCGGAAGTGGAAGGATGAGCTCCATTTGTCACACGTCCATCGAAACGCACTGTGAAATGCATCATTTGTATTAACAACCAACACTGTCCCCATTGGAGGGGTTTTCGAGAATAAACCTGGGAACGAAAGGGTTATCTTTTGAGGAGTGTTTGATGGCTCTGGACCTGTACTCGCTGGAGTACAAACGAATTGGAATGTAGGTCAACAGGAACCCACAATGGCAGATAGGAATAGGTGAGAAGGATTTGAATTTCCTGAGGAGGGTGTCGTGGGGTCGGGAATGAAATCAGCTGGCTGCCCATATACCAGCTCTGCCATTGACCCATGGCAGACAATCATGCCAACACATTGATCGCGGAAGCCTCCGAGCAGCCTTCAAGCAGCAGTGAGATCACTCACACAGGCCATCGGAGTGCGGGTGACATGCCATGATGAGACATCGCCTAATGCTGAGGTTCTGAGCCAATGCAGCCCAGAGGTCTGAGATGAATTGGGGACCGTGGTCAGAGGAAGTACCAGACGGGGTGCCAAACTGGGCAACCCCAGTGCTGATGAATGCTCGAGCCACGTCTGTGGCTGGATGACCTCTGCCCACCTGGTAAGGAGGTGTATGAAAACATGGGAGAGGGGTAGAGGACAATCAAGGTCCACATTGACATGGTCAAACCGTCGCTCAGGGACCTCAAAAGGTGCCACGGCACCTGGACATGGAGATTAATTTTTGCCCACTGGCACTCCAATCACGCGTGTCCTTTCTGAGGCCGTGCCGCACAAACTTTACTGCAACCAGTTTCTGTGAGGCCTTCTGGCCTGGATGTGAGAGGCCAGGAATGAAGTTAAAAACAGAATGTCTCCAGTTTGTGGGCACGATGGGGTGAGGGCGGCCAGTTGAGATATTGCACAGGAGAGGAATTGCAGCTTCTCCCAGCTTAGTGTCAGCCAACCGCAGGTCCGTGACTGCTGCTCTGTAAGCCTGGACCTCTGGGTCAGTAGTTTGGTTGGCTGCCATGCCAACGTAGTCAACCCCGATGTGTATGGCTCATCGGCTGGCTGGGACAGGCAATCAGCCATGCCATTATTTTTCCCTTTGAAATGTGGTATATTAGTTGTGAACTCAGATATGTAGGCCAGGTGGCATTGCTGCCATTCAGACCAAGGGGCTGATATCTTGGCCATCGTATGCACGAAGGGTTCGTGGTCAACGACGCTGTGAAATGGCAACCCATCTAAAGGAAAATGAAAACGGCGGAGAGCCTGATAGAGACTGAGAGGCTGATGGTTAGACGTGTTGTACTTCATTCCGGGGGGGAGATGGAGGTGCCGGCTGGGGAAGGCCAGCAGCTGCCACACACGTCTGGCCAACGTCTGGGTGCACGGCAGAGTCTGAAGTGTCAGTAGTAATGGCTATGGGGAGCGGGTACCCTGCACCAGTAGGGTCGTGTTAGCAAGAACTTGTTTGGTGTCATCAAATGCCTTGGTCAGGTCTGCTGACCAGTTATGCAATCGATTAGGGGCATTGTCTTTAAACACATTATACTGGGGGAGTGTAAGTTCAGAATGAAACACTGATAGAAATTCAGCATACCTAATAACTCCTGTAGTTTTTCAGTCGTGCAGGGTGGTGGGAAATCCGTAATACCTGCTACATTTGATGGGAGGAGTTTTGCACTTTCTGCAGAGAGGTGATGGTGAGTAAGTCAATGGTTGATAAGCCAGACTGGCATTTAGCAGGGTTAATATTCAACCCGTGTTGGCTTCAGTGCTCAGAAAGTATGCAGAGATGAGAAGTGTTCAGATCTGGATGCAATTCTCTGGATGCTTTCAAGAAGGAGCTAGATAGGTATCTTATGGATAGGGAAATCAAGGGATATGGGGACAAGGCAGGAACCGGGTATTGATAGTAGATGATCAGCCATGATCTCAGAATGGCGGTGCAGGCTCGAAGGGCCGAATGGTCTATTTCTGCACCTATTGTCTATTGTCTATTGTCACTGGTGACAAGTATATGATCCAAACAGAAGGAAATCTAATTCTTTTAAAACAGAGGCCATCAGCCATTGGAAAGTCTATCATGCATTTTTCAGTTCAAATGGCATGCACAGAAACTCAAAAAGTCCAAACAGGATTATCAGAGCAATTGTGGGAATGTCCTTCAAGCACACAAGCACCTGATAGAAGCTCCCTAATTAGATAGACTTCGGAAAGAATTAACTTTCCAGCTAAACGTACTGAAAAGTTTTGCAGACACGAAGTACACTGCAGATGCTGTGGTCAAATCAAGACGTACAAACAAGCTGGATGAACTCAGCAGGTCGGGCAGCATCCGTTGAAAGAAGCGGTCGACGTTTCAGGTCGAAACCCTTCATCAGGACTAAAGAAGGAGGGGGCAGGGGCCCTATAAAGAAGGTGGGGAGAGGGTGGAAAACCAATCAGAGGACAGATCAAGGGGTGAGGGAGGGGAAGCAGGGAGGGGATAGGCAGGAGAGGTGAAGAAGGAATGTAAGGGGAAAGCACTATGGGTAGCAGAAGAAGGCAGGTCATGAGAGGTGATAGGCAGCTAGAAGAGGAGACAGAGTGAAGGTGGGATGGGGGAAGGGAGAGGGAGGGAATTACTGGAAGTTGGAGAATTTGATGTTCATACCAAGGGTCTGGAGACTACTCAGACGGTATATGAGGTGTTGTTCCTCCAACCGAAGTTTGGCCTCATCATGGCAGTAGAGGAGGCCATGTATGGGCATATCCGAATGGGAATCACCTGGAAGGACTGTTTGGGGCCCTGAACGGTGGTAAGAGATGAGGTGTGGGGTCAGGTGTAGCACTTACGCTTGCAGGGATAAGTGCCAGGTGGGAGATCTGTGGGGAGGGACGTGTGGACCAGGCAGTCGTGGAGGGAACGATCCCTGCGAAAAGCAGAGAGGGGTAAAGAGGGAAAGATGTCCTTAGTGGTCCATTCAGGGCCCCAAACAGTCCTTCCTGGTGAGGCAACACTTCACTTGTGAGTCTGTTGGGGTCATCTATTGCATCCGGTGCTCCCGGTGTGGCCTCCTCTACATCGGCGAGACCTGATGCAGACTGGGGGACCGCTTCATTGAGCACCTACGCTCTGTCCGCCACAACAGACAGGATCTCCCGGTTGCCACTCACTTCAACTCTCCTTCACATTCCCATTCAGATATGTCCTGTCCATTGAAAAGTTTTCGAAGTGTGGGACCGGGAAATGATCGGAATGGTAATCTCGTTATGGCGTTGGTAATCACCATGTGGGCGGCAACCACCATCAGACTTCAGAACCATATGGAGGGGTGAAGCCCAGGGGCTACTTGACCAGTGTACAATGCCAAATATTTCCATGTTGGCAAACTCAGCCTTCGTGGCTGCCCAGTCTGCACACGTGGGCATGGCCAGATGTGGGAACGTAGTGCTCGACCCCATGTTTTGTGACTTTAGTAGAGAATGTGGGCTTGCTGAGGTTCGGAAATCGCCCAGCAGTCGAGTAAATTCACGTGTGGTGGTGCATGCGCTTGACAGAGTTATTGTGGGGAACTTACTAGGGGAGCAGGGCTACGACCCAAAGTCCTTAACATGCACAAGCTAGTATTTCTTAAGGTCGACTGTGGGCACACAGGAATTCTGCACCGAGCAGAGGTCTAGCCACTTTAGCCAGGACAAAGTCCCATGTGTAATGTCTGCCACTGAGGCAAGCATCACCTGTCGTGTCTCATAGGTGTGGATCCTGTTGCCGTTGTCAGGCTCCAGCGAGGTTTCATCACCCTTTCTTTCTGATCAACAGGCGATGCCAGCAGCACACACACAAGCACCCGTGTTACACAAGAGGTGTCGCCCTGAAAGGGTGTCTGTAATGAACAGAAGCTGACCGTGGCAACCGGAACCCATGGTGCTCACAGACCTCAGCTGTCCTGATACGCTGGAAGGTGGCCAGCACTTCCTAGCGTTCGTACCAAAGCAAGCATGGTGAAAGCACAGGCCCAGCATCGTCTGCTTTGCAACCACGGGTGTCCTTATGTTGGGGGCCTTGCTGATCAGGCTTATTGAGGTAGAGAAAGGATGAGAAACAACGCACCACTGCCTAACTGAGTGTAGACTATCAGCCATTTTAGCAAGCTCCTGTCGGCCATCATGGGTGCATTAGTGAGGGCTATGTGAACTTGATCAGGCATTTGCTGCATGCAGAGTTCTTTAAAAATAAAACAAAGGTGGTGAGTTCCCAGCAGAGACAGCATGTAGTCCATTAGCTCCGAGAGCTTACCATTGCTAAGGCTGAGCAAGGAGAACAACTGTTGTCACATTCCAATAGTCCAAAAGTCTATAAAAGGTGAGTTTTCTGCGCTCGGTATTTATTGTGTTCAGGCAGGTGTTCAGGCAGACTCACACTCGTGCAGCTGTGGAATTGCTGAGCAACACCACCATGAATTGGAACTTGGAGTCATTGGCGGTGACTTCTCGCAGCTCGAACTGGGTCTCAGTTTGTACAAACCAAGCATCAGCATTTTGTTCCCAAAACTCCAGCAGTTTCAAAGCGACTGTGTTGGCTGACATGTTCAATAACTCTGGAAACATCCTAGAGCTTCGGGTCACCAATGTAGGTTTTTGCAAATATAACAAAGTTAGGCATTTTATGTTTAATGAAACCCATAGAACATTTTATTGAAGTCCAAAACCTAAATGCAAAAATGCACTAAAAACCTTTACATAATTATGTCATCACATCAGACCAGCTTCTTAAAGTGAAACCCCAACTCAATGTTGGTAGTTGTGAATTATGTTCATTTCTCCCATTTACATTAACCTACACTACTGTCATTTAATGGAAGGGTTTGCTGGTGTAGCAGCAGCAACAGTGTTCTTGATTGAATGCTCTGTTTATAGGAAGGACGTGTAAGGTTTAGAGAGGGTGCAGAGGATGCCACCTGGATTAGAGAGCATGAGGATAGGTAAAACGAGCTAGGGCTTTTCTCTCTGGAGTGAAGGAGGACGAGAGGCAACTTGATAGAGGTGTACTAGATAGACAGAGTGGACAGCCAGAGACTTTTTCCCTGGGTGGAAATGGCTAATACCAGGGCAGAAGATGATTTGAGGAAAGTTTAGGGAGGATGTTAGAGGTAGGTTCCTTACACAAAGCGGTGGGTGTGTGGAACATCCTGCCACGGGTGGTGGTACAGACAGATGCATTGAGGATGTTCAAGAAACTCTCAGGTAGGCATATGGACGACAGAAAAATGTAGGGCTATGTAGGAAGGAAGAATTAGATTGATCTTAAAGTAGGTTAAAAGGTCAGCACAATATTGTGGGCTGAAGGGCCTGTGCTGTGATAAGGGTTTTTTTTATATGGTATCTTGTGACAAGGATAGCAACATTACAGCCGAAAATGACATAATTCAGAAAAATGATTTCTAGTGTGGCCTCACAGCAGAGCCAAGTTTCAGTTTAATGAAGGAACCATATTCTGTTGCAGGTGGTGAAAGGGGATGTAACATTAGCACAAGCTCAGACCCTTACAGAATCACTGACATTTCTCATAGAATGTGTTGTTTTGCAGCAACAGTGCTTTGCAATACTTAATAATAAAAAATATAAATTACATTAAGGAGATATAAGAAAATTAAATTAAATAGTGCAAAAGAGAGGAAATAATTGTGAGGTAGTGAGGTTCATGGGTTCATTGTCCATTCAGAGATCTGATGGTGGAGGGGAAGAAGCAGTCCCTCAAATGCTGAGTGTGTGTCTTCAGGCTCCTGTGCCTCCTCCCTGATTGTAATGATGAGAAGAGGGGATGTCTAGGGTGATCGAAATCCTCAATGATGGATGCTTCCTTTTTGAGGCATCTTCTTTTGGAGATGCTGAGAAGGTTAGTGCCCAGGATGGACTGGCTGAGTTTACAACTTTCCGATGCTGTGCAGTGGCCCCTCCGTGCCACACGGTGATGCAGCCAGTCAGCGTGCTCTCCACAATGCATCTCTAGAAATCTGTGAGTGCCTTTGGTAACAGACCGAGCCTCCTCAAACTCCTAATGAAATATAGCCACTATCAATAGACAATAGACAGTAGGTGCAGGAGTAGGCCATTCGGCCCTTCTAGCCAGCACCACCATTCACTGTGATCATGACTGATCATACACAATCAGTACCCTGTTCCTGCCCTCTCCCCATATCCCTTGACCCCGCTATCTATAAGAGCTCTATCTAACTCTCTCTTGAATGCATCCAGACACTTGGCCTCCACTGCCTTCTGGGGCAGAGCATTCCACATATCCACCACTCTCTGGGTGAAAAAGTTTTTCCGCATCTCTGTTCTAAATGGCCTACCCCTTATTCTTAAACTGTGGCCTCTAGTTCTGGACTCACCCATCAGCGGGAACATGCTTCCTGCCTCCAGCGTGTCCAATCCCTTAATAATCTTATATGTTTCAATCAGATCCCCTCTCATCCTTCTAAATTACAGTGTATACAAGCCCAGTCGCTCCAATCTTTCAACATATGACAGTCCCGCCATTCCGGGAATTAACCTTGTGAACCTACGCTGCACTCCCTCAATAGCAAGAATGTCCTTCCTCAAATTTGGAGACCAAAACTGCACACAGTACTCCAGGTGGGGTCTCACCAGGGCCCTGTACAGCTGCAGAAGGACCTCTTTACTCCTATACTCAATTCCTCTTGTTATAAAAGCCAGCATGCCATTAGCTTTCTTCACTGCCTGCTGTACCTGCATGCTTGCTTTCATTGACTGATGTACAAGAACACCTAGATCTCGTTGTACTTCCCCTTTTCCTAACTTGACTCCATTTAGATAGTAATCTGCCTTCCTGTTCTTGCCACCAAAGTGGATAACCTCACATTTATCCACATTAAACTGCATCTGCCATACATTTGCCCACTCACCCAACCTGTCCAAGTCACCCTACATTCTCATAACATCCTCCTGGCATTTCACACTGCCACCCAGCTTTGTGTCATCGGCAAATTTGCTAATGTTACTTTTAATCCCTTCATCTAAATCATTAATGTATGTTGTAAACAGCTGCGGTCCCAGCACCAAACCTTGCGGTACCCCACTGGTCACAGACTGCCATTCCGAAAGGGACCCGTTAATCGCTACTCTTTGTTTCCTGTCAGCCAGCCAATTTTCAATCCATGTCAGTACTCTGCCCCCAATACCATGTGCCCTAATTTTGCCCACTAATCTCCTATGTGGGACTTTATCAAAAGCTTTCTGGTAGTCCGGGTACACTACATCCACTGGCTCTCCCTTGTCCATTTTCATAGCTACATCCTCAAAAAATTCCAGAAGATTAGTCAAGCATGATTTTCCCTTCATAAATCCATGCTGACTCGGACTGATCCTTCTACTGCTATCCAAATGTGTCGTAATTTCCTCTTTTATAATTGACCCCAGCATCTTTCCCACCACTGACGTCAGGCTAACTGGTCTATAATTCCCTGTTTTCTCTTTCTCCCTCCTTTCTTGAAAAGTGGGACAACATTAGCCACCCTCCAATCAGCAGGAACTGTTCCTGAATCTATAGAACATTGGAAAATGATTACCAATGCGTCTGCGATTTCTAGAGCCACCTCTTTAAGTACCCTGGGATGCAGACCATCAGGTCCCGGGGACTTATTAGCCTTCAGACACAACAGTCTATCCAACACCGTTTCTTGCCTAATATAAATTTCCTTCAGTTCATCCTTTACCCTAGTTCCTTTGGCCACTATTACATCTGGGAGATTGTTTGTGTCTTCCCTAGTGAAGACAGATACAAAGTACCTGTTCAACTCATCTGCCATTTCCTTGTTCCCCATAATAAATTCACCCGTTTCTGTCTTCAATGGCCCAATTTTGGTCTTAACTATTTTTTTGCTATTCACATACCTAAAGAAGCTTTTACTATCCTCCTTCATATTCTTGGCTAGTTTACCTTCGTACCTCATTTTTTCTTGGCGTATTGCCTTTTTTGTTATCTTCCGTTGCTCTTTAAAAGCTTCCCAGTCCTCTGGTTTCCCGCTCATCTTTGCTATGTTATACTCTTTTATTTTTATACTGCCCTTTACTTCCCTCGTCAGCCAAGGCCGTCCCTTACTCCCCTTAGGATCTTTCTTCCTCTTTGGAATGAACCGATCCTGCACCTTCTGCATTATTCCCAGAAGTACCTGCCATTGTTGTTCCACTGTCTTCCCTGCTAGGGTATTGTTCCATTGAACTTTGGCCAGCTCCTCCCTCATAGCTCCATAGTTCCCTTTGTTCAACTGTAATACTGACACATCCGATTTTCCCTTTTCCTTCTCAAATTGTAGGTTAAAACATATCATATTATGGTCACTACCTCCTAATGGTTCCTTTACCTCGAGGTCCCTGATTAAATCTGGTTCATTGCACAACACTAAATCTAGAATTGCCTTCTCCCTGGTAGGCTCCAGTACCAGCTGTTCTAAGAATCCATCTTGGAGACACTCCACAAACTCCCTTTCTTGGGGTCCAGTACCATTCTGATTCTCCCAGTCTACCTGCATGTTGAAATCCCCCATGACAACTGTATCATTACCTTTGCGACATGCCAATTTTAACTCTTCATTCAACTTACACCCTATATCCAGACTGCTGTTTGGGGGCCTGTAGATAACTCCCATTAGGGTCTTTCTACCCTTAGAATTTCTCAGTTCTATCCATACTGACTCTACATCCCCAGATTCTATGTCCCCCCTCGCAAGGGACTGAATATCATTCCTCACCAACAGAGCCACCCCATCCCCTCTGCCAGTCAGTCTGTCCTTTTGATAAGATGTATATCCTTGAATATTCATTTCCCAGGCCCTGTCCGCTTGAAGCCATGTCTCTGTTATTCCCACAACATCGTACTTGCCAATTTCCAACTGAGCCTCAAGCTCATCTACTTTATTCCTTATACTTCGTGCATTCATATATAATACTTTTAATTTGTTACTCTCCTCTCCTTTCATATCAATTCCTATTTCACTTGGCCATACTGTATGATCTCTTCTTGAGCTTTCTACTCCATTGATTCTGTTGTCCTTTTTAACTTTTCTTATTTTCACTTTCCCTTTAACTCCATCCTTATATTTTCAGTTCATCCCCTCCCCCCCCCACTACTTAGTTTAAACACATCCGTGTTGCAGTGGCAAACCTGTCTGCCAGAATGCTGGTCCCCCACCTATTAAGGTGCAACCCGTCCCTTTTGTACAATTCATCCCTACCCCAAAACAGATCCCAGTGGTCCAAGAATGAAAATCCTTGCTTCCTGCACCAGTTCCTCAGCTACACATTCAGATCCATTATCTCCCTGTTCCTGCCCTCTCCAGCACGAGGAACTGGAAGCAAACCAGAGATAACCACCCTGGAAGTCCTGCTTTTCAGCCTTCTTCCGAGTTCTCTGAAGTCCCGCTGCAGAATATCCTTCCTCTTCTTCCCGATGTCATTTGTGCCGACATGCACTACCACTTCCGGCTGTTCACCTTCACCCTTGAGGATTCCCTGCAATCGGTCCGTGATGTCCTGGATCCTTGCACCAGGGAGGCAACACACCATCCTTAAATCTCGCCTGTTGCCGCAGAAACCCCTTTCCGTACCTCTTACTATGGAGTCCCCTACTACCACGGCTCTTCCTGATGTCCGACTCCTCGGCTCTGCTTCTGCACCAATTTTCGGCTCGCAGACCTGTCCGCCTCTCAGATTGGCAGTATCTTCTGTCCTGACAGCTTCCAAGAAGGTAAACCTGTTTACGAGAGGTACATCCCCTGGGTTCTCCTGTACTTCAAGCATCCTTTCCTTCCTCATCATTGCCCCCTTTCTCTCTTCCGGTATCCTCGGTGTAACGACCTCACTGTAGGTCCTGTCCAGAAAACCCTCGTTTTCGCGGATAAACCTGAGGTCATCCAGTTCTTTCTTCAGTGCTGCAACATGCTCCTTCAGAAGCTGAATCTGGACACACTTTCCACAGCTGTAGCAGCCGGGGGCACCATCAGTGTCCCTGACCTCCCACATCATGCACGTAGCACACTGAATCAGCTTAGCCGTCATGTCTTCACCCTCTGCAATTGTGCCTGGCGTAGTCTCCTTGCCGAAGACTCTCGAGCCAAAGCCTAGCACTTTTCACACCAGGCACTTCCCTCGACCAGGCCACGGTCGTGCCTTCTTAGTGATTGCATCAATATGTTGGGCCCAGGATAGACCCTCAGAGATACAAACCCTCAGGAGCTGCTGGCACAGTGCAGTGTAAACAGCAGAAGATAACCCCTGAGCTGTTATATGGCAACAAGTTGCACTTCTGCACTGCGCACTGCAGCTGCATTAAATTAAAATACAGGATGGAAGCAATTTAAGAGGAACACATTCTACTGAAATACTCTTTAATTTGAATGGTAATAAGGATATCCCTAACACTCATCACTGTGTCTAATCACCTGTCAGTACCTCCATCTGCTGTTCCTGCCAAAGACTAATAGCACATTGAAAGCAAATGTTTCTGTGGTGAGTGGTGATGAATGTGAATGCAGGTGCATTTTACTGGTGTGATTAGAGTGGAATTTGTTCTCTTTTTTTTGCACTATTTATTTAATGTAACTTTTAAAATCTGTATACTTGCTGTAATTTACAGCTTTTAATATTATGTACTGCAACATGCCGCAAATATTGCGACAGGTGTGGGTGATTCTCATTCTGATATATAAATCAGTTTAAGAGAAAATCTGCAGATGTTGAAAATCCGAGCAACACACACAAAATGCTGGAGGAACTCAGCAGGCCAGACAGCATCTAGGGAGAAGAGTACAGTTGCTGTTTCGGGCCGAGACCCTTCAACAGGACAGATGGATTCATTGACGGAGATAGGGCATCCATGGTAGAGTGCTCAGAGGATGTGCAGACCAGCTAGCAGATGTTCTCACTGACATCTTCAACATCTCCCTGAGCAGCGCCATCGTTCCACCGTGCTTCAAGGCTGCCACCATTGTCCCCGTGCCGAAGAAGTCTTCAGTGTCCTGCCTAAATGACTATCGTCCCGTTGTACTCACATCCATCATCATGAAGTGTTTCAAGAGGTTCGTCATGAGGCATATCAAGACCCTGATGCCCCCCTCACTGGACCCCCTGCAGTTTCTGTACCGTCCCAACCGCTCAACAGACGACACCGTTGCCACCACCCTCCACCTGGCCCTAACCCACCTGGACAAAAAAGACACGTACGTTCGGATGCTGTTCATAGACTTCAGTTCAGCATTCAACACAATCATCCCTCAGAAACTGATTGGAAAGCTGAGCCTACTGGGCCTGAACACCTCCCTCTGCAACTGGATCCTAGACTTCCTGACTGGGAGACCTCAGTCAGTCTGGATCAGGAGCAGCATCTCCAACACCATCACACTGAGCACGGGGGCTCCCCAGGGCTGTGTGCTCAGTCCACTGCTGTTCACTCTGCTGACCCATGACTGTGCTGCAACACACAGCTCGAACCACATCATCAAGTTTGCCGATGACACGACCATGGTGGGTCTCATCAGCAAGAACGAGTCAGCTTACAGAGAGGAGGTGCAGTGGCTAACGGACTGGTGCAGAGCCAACAACCTGTCTCTGAACGTGAACAAAACAAAAGAGACGGTTGTTGACTTCAGGAGGGCACGGAGCGACCACTCCCCGCTGAACATCGACGGTTCCTCGGTAGAGATCGTTAACAGCACCAAATTTCTTGGTGTTCACCTGGCGGAGAATCTCACCTGGTCCCTCAACACCAGCTCCATAGCAAAGAAAGCCC
Organism: Hemitrygon akajei; assembly: GCF_048418815.1. Lineage (NCBI taxonomy): Eukaryota > Metazoa > Chordata > Chondrichthyes > Myliobatiformes > Dasyatidae > Hemitrygon > Hemitrygon akajei. The sequence goes on along the minus strand of NC_133136.1, from coordinate 4,487,731 downwards.
AGCAGTGTCTCTACTTTCTGCAAAGGCTGAGGAAAGTCCATCTCCCACTCCCCATCCTCATCACATTCTACAGGGGTTGTATTGAGAGCATCCTGAGCAGCTGCATCACTGCCTGGCTCGGAAATTGCACCATCTCAGATCGCAAGACCCTGCAGCGGATAGTGAGGTCAGCTGAGAAGATCATCAGGGTCTCTCTTCCTGCCATCACGGACATTTACACTACACGCTGCATCCGCAAAGCAACCAGCATTATGAAGGACCCCATGCACCCCTCATACAATCTCTTCTCCCTCCTGCCATCTGGGAAAAGGCATCGAAGGATTCGGTCTCTCACAACCAGACTATGTGACAGTTTCTTCCCCCAAGCTATCAGACTACTCAATACCCAGAACCTGGACTGACACCTCGCCCTGTTGTCCTGTTTATTATTTATTGTAATGCCTGCACTGTTTTTGTGCACTTTATGCAGTCCTGGGTAGGTCTGTAGTCTAGTGTAGTTTTTTTCTGTGCTGTTTTTTACGTAGTTCAGTCTAGTTTTTGTACTGTGTCATGTAATACCATGGTCCTGAAAAAAATGTCTCATTTTTACTATGCACTGTACCAGCAGTTATGGTCAAAAAGACAATAAAAGTGACTTGACTTGACTGGACATTGTGTGTTGGATATAGACAGTATGAACACCCTTCAACAACAGTGTATAAGAGGTCTGGGGAATAGTGATCAAAACCTCTCATCCAAGTTCATGCCAAGTATGAACCATATACAGTCCTGAGATTCACTTACCTGCCGGCATTCACAGTAGAACAAAGAACTACAACAGAATCAACGAACAGTTACACACAAAGACTAACAAACAATGTGCAGAAGAAGATAAACTGTGCAAATAAAAAAACATAATAATAATACACAGGTAAATAATATTGACAACGTGTCTGTGGTTTGTGGAATCAGCTGAGTGTTGAGGTTATCCAAGCTGATCCTCGGTGCTGTTCCTCAGGGGTCAGTCAGTATTGGGACAGCTACGTTTCACATTGTTGGCTCTGTGGTAAAGTTTGCAGATGATACACAGATAGGTGGAGGGGTTGGTATTGCTGAGGGAGCAATGCAATTGCAGCAGGACTTAGGCAAATCGGACGAATGGGCAAAAAAGTGGCAGATGGAATATAGTATTGGGAAATGTATATCAGGAAGAATGTGTTGTCATTGGAGAGGGTCCAGAGGAGGTTCACGAGGATGATTCTGGAAATGAAGGAGTTAACATATGAGGAGTGTTTGGCAGGATTGGGCCTGTACTCACTGGGATTTAGAAGAATGTGGGGTAATCTCATTGAAGCCTACCAAATGTTGAAAGGACTCAGCAGGCCAGCCAGCATCTATCAGAAAACGTACAGTTGAAGTTTTGAGCTGAGACCCGTCAGCAGGACTGGAGAGAAAGAGGATGAGGAGTGGAATTAAAAGGCAGGGGACAGGAGAGTCTCAGCCCAAAATATCAACTGTACTTTTTTCCATAGATGCTGCCTGACCTGCTGAGTTCCTCCAGCATTTTGTGTGTGTTACTCTGACCATAGACACTGTCTGACCGCTGAATTCCTCCAGCACTTTGTGTGTGTTACTCTGTCCATAGACACTGTCTTACCTGCTGAGTTCCTCCAGCATTTTGTGTGTGTTGCTCGGATTTCCAGCATCTGCAAGTTTCTCTTGAATATTGAAAGGACTCGATAAGGTGGATGTGGAGAGGATGTTTCCTATGGTGGGGTGTGCAGAACTAGAGGGCACAGCCTCAAATTTGTGGGGTGACCCTTTAGAACAGAGGTACGGGAGTAAATCTGTCGAATACTCTGCTACAGACAGCTATGGAGTCCAAGACCATGGGTGTATTTAAAGCAAAAGTTAATAGTTTCCTGATTGGTCAGGGCATCGAAGGATATGGTGAGAAGCAGGTGTATGGGGGTGAGTGGGATCCGGGATAAGCCATGATGGAATGATGGGAAAAACTCAATGGGCTGAATGGCCTAATTCTCCTCCCATGTCTTATGGTCTTATGGTCTAAGTCTGATGGTTGTAGGGTATTAACTGTTATGTGATGACAAAAACAGTACATACTTTGATAATAAATTTACTTTGAACAATTTTGGACTTGAGAAAGGTCTTGGAAATAGAGAAATGATTAATCTTCTTGGCAAGCTGACATTGAGAGTGATCCATCGAGGTCAGAGCTCAGAATCAATTGCTTTTTGAGGTTAGTTGGGGTATTTTGAGGACAATGAGGGGAGTTACAGGGCACGTTAGATCAAAAGTCAAAATTCAAGACTGTTTAATGTCATTCCCAGTACACAAGTGTAAAGGAGAATGAAATAATTGCTACTCCGGATCCAATAACAAAACACAATAAGATAAAGAACACAATAATAATGAACACAATAACTATAAATACATAAGATAGCTTACATACACAGATTGATTATATGTCATTAAGTGACACCAGGGATAGGAATGTCTGTACGTCAGGTGACTGACAGGAAATGATAAAGTAGTGGTGTTTGGGGTGTGGAGGGGTGGGTTAGTGGGTGGAGGTGTTGATCAGACTTACTGCTTGGGGACAGGGATAAGGGGCAGTTAAGGGTCAGAGGCAGGAGCCAGTGGCCAGGATCCAGGTTAGAACATTCTCCCATCGAAGGCCAGTAATACTTAAGGATGGAGGCTGAGTTGGCAGGTGCTGGGAATGAAGACCAGCAATCCCCATGGTCAAGGGCCCTGGGCTGCAGACCCCAAGCATGAGGGTCAGTGACCATACCAGCCTAGTGACTCCCGGGGTCAGAGATCCCTGATTGGTGAGCCCTGAAATCGATACCCAGAGACTGGCAAACCCCAGAGGCCAAAATCCAGGACTAGCATGTCTGGAGGTCAAAATCCAGGGATCAACATGTCCAGAGGTTAGAAGCCTGATGTCTGTGAGTCCAGGCCGGGGTTCTGTGAGTCTGAGAGTCAGAAGCCTGGGATCATAGGCCCAGATGCGGCCTGTCCTGGGGTTAAATGTCTGTCAGTGTGCTTGTGCGTGACTGGGAGGGTGAGAAAGAGGCTTGTGGGTGACTGGGAGGTTGAGAAAGGGGCTTGAAAAAGATGGAGTAGGTTTAAAAGGTGAGGAGAGGGAAGAGAGAAACACAAGGTGATAGGTGGGGTGGGGATGAGTAAAATGCTGGGAAGTCTACTCCTCATCCTTTTCCTTCAGTCCTGCTGAAGTGTCTTGGCCCAAAACGCCGACTGTTCTTTCTTCCACAGATGTTGCCTGGCCTGTTGAATTCCTCCAGCACCTTGTGTGTGTAGCTCAGATTTCCAGCATCTGCAGATTTTCTCTTGTTCATGTCATCTTCCCTTTACTACTGACAGGAAAGTGAAGACCCACACACAACGGTTCTAGAACAGCTTCTTCCCCTTCACCATCAGATTTCTGAATCGGTCATGAACCCATAGACGCTTGCTCATTATTCCTTTTTTTGCACTGTTTATTTATTTTTTTATACTTTTTTGTATTGCACTGTACTGCTACCGAAAACATTTCATGGCAGATGTCAGTGATATTAAACCTGGGTCTGACTCAGCGTTTTCACTTTCCTGGGCCTGATCTCCCTTATTTTCATGGACCATAAACATTCCTTTCTGATCACTGAGGGAGGGGAGAGACAGACAGACAGACAGACATACTTTATTGATCCTGAAGGAAATTGGGTTTCGTTACAGCTGCACCAACCAAGAATAGTGAAGAAATATAGCAAAATAAAACCCTAAATAATTAAATAATAATAAGTTAATCATGCCAAATGGAAATAAGTCCAGGACCAGCCTATTGGCTCAGGGTGTCTGACACTCCTAGGGAGGAGTTGTAAAGTTTGATGGCCACAGGTAGGAATGACTTCCTATGACACTCAGTGTTACATCTCGGTGGAATGAGTCTCTGGCTGAATGTACTCCTGTGCCTAACCAGTACATTATGGAGTGGATGGGAGACATTGTCCAAGATGGCATGCAACTTGGACAGCATCCTCTTTTCAGACACCACCGTCAGAGAGTCCAGTTCCACCCCCACAACATCACTGGCCTTACAAATGAGTTTGTTGATTCTGTTGGTGTCTGCTACCCTCAGCTTGCTGCCCCAGCACACAACAGCAAACATGATAGCACTGGCCACCACAGACTCGTAGAACATCCTCAGCATCGTCCGGCAGATGTTAAAGGACCTCAGTCTCCTCAGGAATTAGGGATGGCTCTGACTCTTCTTGTAGACAGCCTCAGTGTTCTTTGACCAGTCCAGTTTATTGTCAATTCGTATCCCCAGGTATTTGTAATCCTGGATGGAGGGTCAATCCTTAGAACTTAAGGCAACATCCGCCAGTGGATGATTTTACAGCTGGTACATCCAAAAGTGATCCAAAAAAGGGTGAGTGACAATAGCTGGTCCTGATGAAGTGCCTTGACCTGATAACTCAACTGTTTATTCCCCATCATAGATTCTGCCTGACCTTCCTGAGCTCCTCCAGAATTCTGAGTGTGTTTTCCCTCAGTAAGAAGATCACTGGGGTCGATCATGGATGTTGTAGCCCAGCAGTTTATGAGATACGCAAGCCAGGGCAGTATGAAATGGAATGACATGGAGAGCCCGTGCAGCAGTCTCCCCCCACCCCACCCCATGCTGCTGATGAACCCAAAGAAACGGCAGAGATGTAGAATGGCAGGGATTCCAGCTCTGAATTTTTCCTTTGTGTTCACTCCTGAAGCCTTCCCGGCGAATGGGTACAGCTGCAAGGCAGCAGATCTTTGCTTCTCCTGAATGAGCAGCCCACAGCAACTGCCTTTGCCCCTCCTCCTGTCAATGGAAATGGCTCTGCTGGACTTAGTAGCTAAGCCACACATGAAGGCCAAATGGCAGGGCTAGGCAGTCGTGGCTGACCAAGGACTGCATAAAAGCCAAGGAAAGGGCACATAAGGTAGCAAAAGTGAGTGGGAAGTTGGATGATTGGGAAGCTTTTAAAATCCAACAAAAGGCAACTAAAAAAGTTATACAAATGGAAAAGATGAAATATGAGGGAAGACTAGCCAAAAATATAAAACAAGATACTAAAAGTTTTTCATTTAAATAAAGAGTAAAAGGGAGGTGAGAGTTGATATTGGACCACTGGAAAATGATGCTGGTGAGGTAGTAATGGGGGACAAAGAAATGGCAGGTGAATTTAATGAGTATTTTGTATCTGTCTTCACTGTGGAAGACACTACCAGTGTGTCAGTGTGAGTGTCAGGGAGCAGGAGTGAGTGCCATTGCTATCACAAAAGAAAAGCTGCTAGGTAAACTCAAAGGTCTTAAGGTGGATCAGTCACCTGGACCAGATGGACTACATCCCAGAGTCCTGAGAGAGGTTGCTGAAGAGATAACGGATGCATTAGTCATGATCCTTCAAGAATCAACTCAGTTCTGGCATGATTCTGTAGGACTGGAAGATTGCAAAAAGGAAATCATAGGCCAGTTAGCCTAACCTCAGTGGCTGGGAAAGTGTTGGAGTCTATTATTACGGATGAGGTGTCAGGGTACTTGGAGACCAATGATAAAATAAGTCAAAGTCAGCATGGTTTCTGTAAAGGGAAATCTTCCCTGACAAATCTGTTAGAGTTCATTGAGGAAGTAACAAGCAGGGTCGACAAAGGAGAGGCAGTGAATATCATTTACTTGGATTTTCAGAAGGCATTTGATAAGGTTCCACACATAAGGCTGCTTAACAAGATAAAATCCTGTGGTGTTACAGGAAAGATACTGGCATGGATAGAGGGATGGCTGACAGGCAGGAGGCAGCGAGTGGGAAGAAAGGGGGCCTTTTCTGGTTGGCTGCCGGTGACTAGAGGTGTTCCTCAAGGTCAGTATTGGGACCGCTATTTTTCACATTGTTTGTCAGTGATCTGGATAATGGAATTGATGGTTTTAGGCAAAGTTTGCTGATTATATGAAGATAGGTGAAGGGGTAGGTAGTGCTGATTGCAGAAGGACTTTGACAAATTGGAAGAATGGGCAAAAATGTGGCAGATGGATACAGTGTCGGGAAATGCATGATAATGCATTTTGGTAAAAGGAACAATAATGCAGATTACTATCTAAATGGGGAGAAAATTCAAACATTAGAGGTGCAGAGGGACCTAGGGGTCTTTGTGCAAGACTCCCAGACAGTTAATTTACAGGCTGAGTCTGTGGTAAAGAAAGTAAATGCAATGTTGGCATTTATTTCCAGGGGAAAAGAATATAAAAACAGGGAGATAATGCTGAAGCTTTGTAAGACTCTAGCTAGGCCACATTTGGGGTATTGTTAACAGTTTTGGGCCCTTTATCTCAAAAAGGATAAGACCATAAGACATAGGAGCAGAATTAGGCCATTCAGCCCATCAAATTTGCTCTGCCATTCCATCATGGCTGATCCTGGATCCCACTCAACCCCATACACCTGCCTTCTTGCCATATCTGATGGCCTGACTGATCAGGAAGCGAGCAACTTCCGCCTTAAACATATCGATGAACTTGGCTTCCACCGCAGCTGTCTGTGGCAGAGCATTCCAAAGATTCACTACTCTCTGGCTAAAAAAAATTCCTCCTTACTTCTGTTCTAAAAAGTCTGCCGTTAATTTTGAGGCTGTGCCCTCTATTTCTGGATACTTTCACCATAGGAAACATCCTCCCTAGATCCACCCTATCTAGTCCTTTCAGCATTCGGTGGATTTCAATGCAATCCCCACACAGTCTTCTAAACTCCAGTGAGTACAGGCCCAAAGCTGCCAAACTTCCCTCATATATGAACCACTTCATTCCCAGAATCATCCACGTGAACCTCCTCTGGACTCTCTCCAATGACAACACATCCTTTCTGAGATATGGGGCCCAAAGCTGTTGACAATACTCCAAGTGCAGCCTGACTAGTGTCTTATAAAGGCTCAGCATGATCTCCTTGGCACTCACTCCTGCTCCCTGACACTCACGGACCTCTGGCACACTGCTAGTGTCTTCCACAGTGAAGACTGATGCAAAGTACCCATTTAGTTCATCTGCCAGTTCTTTGTCCCCCATCACTACCTCACCAGCAACATTTTCCAGTGATCCAGTATCAACTCTCACCTCCCTTTTACTCGTTATATAACTGAAAAAAAAACATTTGGTACCCTGCTTTATATTATTGGGTCGTTTGCCCTCTTATTTGTCATGATGTATTTTTGTATTGCCATTGGAGAGAGTCCAGAGGTGGTTCTGGGAATGAAAGGGTAAACACATGAAGAGCATTTGGTAGTCTTGGGCCTGTGCTCACTGGAATTTAGAAGAATGCGGGGGCGGGGGGGGGGGGTGGGAGGATCTCATTGAAACCTACCGAATGTTGAAAGGACTGGATAGGGTGGATGTGGAGAGGATGTTTCCTATGGTGGGGGTATCCAGAACTGGAGGGCACAGCCTCAGAACTGAGGGGTGACCTTCTAGAACAGAAGTAAGGAGGAATTAGTTAGACCCCCTTGGAGTACTGTGTTCAGTTCTGGTCACCTCATTACAGGAAGCATGTTGATATTATCGAGAGAGTGCAGAGGAAATTTACAAGGACATTGCCTGGATTGGATGAGCATGCCTTAAGAAAACAGGTTGAGTGAACTCGGCCTTTTTTCCTTGGAGCGACGGAGGATGAGAGGTGACCTGATAGAGGTGTATAAGATGATGAGAGGCATTGTTCATGTGGATAGTCAGAGGCTTTTTCCCAGAGCTGAAATGGCTAGCACGAGGGGGTGTAGTTTTAAGGTGCTTGGAAGTAGGTACAGAGGGGATGTCAGGGGTAAGTTTTACACACAGAGACTGGCGGGTGAGTGGAATGCACTGCCAGTGAAGGTGGTAGAGGCAGATACAATAGGATCTTTTAAGAGACTTTTAGATATGGGGCTTAGGAAAATAAAGGGCTATGTGATAGGGAAATTCTTTAGGCAGTTTCTAGGGTAGGTTGTATGGTTGGCACAACATCGTGAGCTGAAGGGCCTGTAATGTGCTGTAGATTTTCTATGTTTCTATGAATATTTTAGCCAAAGTGTGGTGAATCTGTGGAATGTTCTGCCACAGGCTGTGGTGGGAGGCAAAGCCCTGGATATATTCAAAGCGGAAGTTGATAGATTGCTAATTGGTCAGGGCATCAAGAGAGGGCAGGTGTATGGGTTGAATGGGTTCTGAGAACAGCCATGATGAAATGGTGGAGTAAACTCGATGGGCTGAATGGCCTAATCCTGCTCCTATGACTTATGGTCTTAAGGCAAGGAGCTGGAGTTGGTTGTCAGAGTTTGAGATGCATGCCATTTAATAAGTAGTGGGAGCGCATCCCCAACATCACCCCCACTCCCCCCGCCCGCTATGGCATGCTTAAGGAACCCAAAAATTATTACCAGTCTAGATATTACAACCTGTGTTTCACAGAGCCCCCAGTGATCAGTCCACATACTTGCCATCACAAAGAAGGCACGATTAGCAACTTTCTACAGGAGCACCATCGAGTGTCCTGTCTGTCTGTATCGTTGTGAGTACGGAAGCTGCAAGGTATCGGACCGCAGAACCCTACAGAGGATCACCGGGTCTCCCTCCCCACAGTTTGGGACATTTACTAGGAACATTATGGGCAAAGGGTCTGAAGCATTGTTGAGGATCCCTACCACCCATCCCTCAATCTCTCTGACCCACTCCTGTCTGGAAGGAGATACAGGAGCTTCAGGACGAGGAACGTCTGACTGGGTAGCAGCTTCTTCCCTCAGGCTGTGAGACTGATGAATAGCCGGTCGGCACTGAGGCCTCATCACTAGAACAGCGAGCTGTTTACTGCTGACTTGTGCTGCACACTACATGCATTTTGAATTATATTTTATTAACTTATTTATGGTAATATTTTGTTTTATGTGCTATGTGTGATATTTGTTTTGTGGGTGTGCTGTGGTCTGAGGAATGTTGTTACGTTTGGTCGTATAAATATACAATCAGATAATGATGAACTTGAAGTTGAACACACCTGTATTTTCTTTGAAGTCTGCACAGATTCAGCACGTCATCTAAAGCCTGGACGGATAGCGGAGAGTATGATAATTGGTTGCATCACAGCCTGCTATGGAAACACCAGTACCCAGGAACAGAAAAGGTAACAGAATATGGTGGTTACAGCTCAGTCCATCACAGGAAAACTCACCCCACTGAGCACATCTGGAAGGACACGGCACAAGAAAGCAGCTTCCATCATCAATGACCCACACCATCACAAGACAAAAGAGTAGAAGTAGGTCATTCAGCCCATCGAGTCTGCTCCACCACTCCACCACGAGCTAAACTATTCTCCCATCTAGTTCCAATGTCCAGCTTTCTCCCCATATCCCTTGATACCCTGACTAATTAGATACCTATCAATCTCCTCCTTAAACACTCTCAATGATCGGGCCTCCATAGCTGTATGTGGCAACGAATTCCATAAATCCACGACCCTCTGGCGAAAGAAATTTCTCCTCATCTCTGTTTTAAATGGGTACCCTCTAATTCTAAGACTGTGGCTTCTTGTCCTGAACTCACCCACCAGGGGAAACAGCCTTTCCACACCCACTCTGTCCAACCCTTTCAACATTCGAAACGTTTCTATGAGATCCCCTCTAATTCTTCTATCCTCTAATGAATACAATCCAAGAGCCGACAAACGCTCCTCATATGTTAGCACCTGCATTCCAGGAATCACTTTGTAAATCTTCTCTGAACTCTCTCCAACATCAGTACATCCCTTCTAAGATAGGGGGCCCAAAACTGCACACAGTATTCCAACTGAGGTCTCACCAGTGCCCCATAGAGCCTCATTAACACCTCCTTACTCTTATACACTATTCCTCTTGAAATGAATGCCAACATAGCATTTGCTTTCCTTACTGCCGATCCAACCTGGTGCCTAACCTTTAGGGTATCCTGCACGTCCCTTTGTACTTCCGATTTTTGAATTTTCTCCCCATCTAAATAATAATCTGCCCGATTATTTCTTTTTCCAAAATGTACAACTGTACATTTCTCAACATTGTATCTCATCTGCCATTTCTTTGCCCACTCTCCTAAACTGACCAAGTTTCTCTGCAACCTTTCCGTTTCCTCAACACTTCCTGCTCCTCCACCTATCTTGGTGTCATCCGCAAACTTAGCCACAAAACCATTTAATCCATAATCTAAATCATCGATATACAGTGTAAAAAGAAGCGGCCCCAACCCCGACCCCTGCAGAACACCACTAGTAACCGGCAATCAACCAGAATAGGATCCCTTTATTCCCACCCTTTGCTTTCTGCCTATCAGCAATACTCCACCCATTCCAATATCTTTCCTGTAATTCCATGAGCCCTCATCTTATTAAGCAGCCTCTTATGCAGCACCTTATCAAAGGCCTTTTGAAAATCCAAATACACATCATCCACAGCCTCTCCCTTGTCAATCTTATTTGAGATTACCTCAAGAAATTCCAATAGGTTGGTGAGGCAGGATCTTCCCTTCATGAAACCATGCTGGCTTGGGCCTATTTTGTCATGCACCTCAAGGTAATTCATAATCTCATCCTTGAGGATCGACTCCAATAATTTTCCAACTACTGATGTCAGACTAATAGGTCTATAATTTTCTTTTTGCTGCCTCCCTCCTTTCTTAAACAATGGAACTACATTTGCAACCTTCCAGTCCTCCAGAACAGTGCCAGAGTCGACTGATTCCTGGAAGATTATTTCCAATGTCTCCACAATCTCCAAAGCCACCTCCTTCAGAACTCGTGGGTGCACCTCATCTGGTCCGGGAGACTTATCTATCCTTAGTCCATTTAGCTTCCCAAGCACTTTCTCCCTAGTAATCTAGACTGTACCTAATTCTATTCCCTGAGACCTCTGGCTATCAGTTGCTAATGTCTTCCACTGTGAAGACTGATGCAAAATACTCATTTAGTTCCTCTGCCATCTCTTTGTTACCCATTATAATTTCTCCAGCATCATTTTCAATTGGTCCTATATCTACCCGTCACTCTTTTACTCTTCATATATTTTTTAAAAAACTCTTAGTATCCTTTTTTATGTTAATTGCCAACTTCCTTTCATAATTCATCTTTTCTTTCCTAATGACTTTCTTAGTTTCCTTCTGTAAGTTTTTAAAAGTCGTCCAGTCCTCAGTTTTCCCACTAATTTTTGCTTCCTTGTATGCCGTCTCTTTTGCTTTTACTTCAGCCTTAACATCTCTTGTTAGCCACATTTATGCCATTTTTCCATTCATGATTTTCTTTTTTCTTGGAATATATTTTCCTGCACTTTCCTCATTTCTTGTAGGAATTTCATCCAATTCTGCTCTATTGTCCCTCCATTTAGCTTACTTTTCCAATCAACTTGGGCCAGTTCCTCTCTCATACCGCTGTAATTTCCTTTGTTCCACTGAAATATCAATACACCTGATACCAGCTTCTCCTTTTCAAATTTGAAACTGAACTTGATCATATTATGATCACTACTTCCAAGGGGTTCCATTACTTCTAGCTCCCTAATCACCTCAGGTTCATTACACAGCACCCAATCCAAAACAGCAGATCCCCTGGTGGGCTTATGGACAAGCTGCTCCAAAAAGCCATTCCATAGGCATTCTACAAACTCCTTCTCCTGAGATCCAGTATCTTCCTGACTTCCCCAATCCACTTTCATATTAAAATCCTCCATAATTATCTTGACATATTCCTTCTGACACGCTTTTTCTATTTCCAGCTGTAACTTGTAGTCCACAACCCGGCTGCTGTTTGGAAGTCTGTATATAACTACTATTAGTGACTTTTTACCCTTGCCATTTCTTAACTCGCCCCATAGGGATTCTACTTCTTCTGATCCTATGTCCCTTCTTTCTAGTGATTTGATATCATTGCTTACCATCAGGGCCATGCCACCCCTGTTACCTACCTTCCTATCTTTCCTATACACTGTGTATCCTTGGACATTCAGCTCCCAATCACATCCATCATTTAGCCATGATTCGGTGATGGCAACTATGTCAGATCTTTTAACCTATAGCTGTACATCAAAGTCATCCACTTTATTTCTAATGCTGCACACATTTAAGTATAGAACACATAGATCAATATCTGTTACTGATTTTGCTATATTTCTATCGCACAGCAAATTATCCTGACTATTCACCTGCCTGTCCTTCTTGCCATCTTTGCTGCTCAGTATCTTTGACTTATTTCTATTTTCCTCTTCCTCGACCCTAACACCCTGGTTTCCTTCCCCCTGCCAACTTAGTTTAAACCCTCCCTAACAACTATATTAAACAATCCCGCCAGGATATTCGTACCCTTTGAGTTCAGGTGTAACCCATCATTTTTGTATAAGTCATACCTCCCCCAAAATAGATCCCAGTGATCGAAGAATTTGAAGCCCTCGCTTGAAGCCCATCCAGGCTGCTGCCACCGGGAAGGTGGTACAGGATTCTCAGGACCCACACTGCCAAGCTCAGGGACAGTTATTACCCCTCAACCATCTAGCTCCTTCACTGGCATGGATAACTTCACTCACCTCAACACAGGTCGGAGGTGTGGATGCCTTCACAACACTGAACTGAATCCACAACCTATCAACCTGCTTTCAAATTTATTTATTTATTTATTTCCACAATTTACCTTTCACCTTGGATGTTTGCTAGTCTTATTTTATGTAAAGTTTTTATAAATTCTATTGTAATGCTATATTTTCTCTTGAATGCCTGCAAATATTAAGGTAATATATGCTGAGAACTATGTATCACTGGGTATTATATGGTGAATCTATGAATTGCTGGGCAGTATATGGTGAGATCTATGTATCTCTGGGTAGTATATGGTGAGATCTATGTATCTCTGGGTAGTATATTGAGAATCTATGTATCGCTGGGTAGTATATTGAGAATCTATGTATCGCTGGGTAGTATATGGTGAGACCTATGTATCTCTGGGTATATATGGTGAGATTTATGTAATTTGATAATAAATTGACTTTGACAGCAATATTTGCAAGTTAAAGTCATAAATGATGGTAACATATCTACTTGGTTAAGGATAGAAAATCCATAACATGGGGGAGAAAATGGTACCTTATTTATGATAAAAAAATATACATCATCTGGTGAAATATAGACAAATGCATTGTTGAAAAGGGAATTGGTTATGATCTTAAATGGGTAGAAATAACTGCTGGAGAGAGAGACTATTTTAATACTTTTTTTCACAAGGAGCTAGCATTAACCTTATGGACCAAATGGCTTCTTTCTCTGTGTGTGTGATTCCTTGGTGGTTGAGCTGAGGTCTGTTTATTCAGCATAGCGGCAGAGAGTCTATTTGGAATTCTCTGAATAGGCTACCCCCTGTCTCCATGTTCGACAAAGTGCCAAAATTCTGAAGAAATTTTTCTCGTGTGGTTTAATTCACTGGTAATTGACAACAGCCAATTATCTTGACCTACTGAGCCACATGGATTCGTTACAGCGTGATTCTTATTTTCTGAAACTACATTTCTAGCTTCTCAATGTGACTACTTCAGTTAATCTTTCTTTATGGAGCCCCCATTACTCAGGACATGCCCTCTCCTCATTTCTACCATCAAGGAGGAGGTACAGGAGCCTGAAGAAATGTACTCAATGTTTCAGGAACAACTTATTCCCCATCACCATCAGATTTCTGAATGGACATTGAACCACTGAATACTACCTCACTTTTCTTTTGCTTTTTTTGCATTGTTAATTTAATTTAATATTTTTATATATATTTCTTCCTGTAAGTTATAGTTTTTATTATTATGTATTGCAATGTACTTCTGCTGCAAAACGACAGATTTCATGACATATGCCAGTGATATCAAACCCGATTCGGATTATTTATGATGGTTAGACATGCCTTAGCAGAGAAGGGCTATAATTTCAGAGATGGGGGGAGAACACAGACAGTGGAGAGGGAGGGCTCGAAATTACAGCCATCTGTCTAATCGAAGTCTCTCTGGCTCCACTGTGCCGTCTCACATCTCTGGCTTTTTCATGGTCTCGCCTGATAAGAACAATTGGCACCCAGAGGTTGACAAAATCTGGGGTGAAAAGGTCACGGAGTGAGAACTACTTTTATGAGCGGGTGGGGGTGGGGGGTGACGGTGGGTTGCTGAAAGGTACAATACCTCCGAGCTGCAGACGTTCATCTGCCGGCAGAAATAATGGACCATCTGGCTGTTAATGTAAAAACACTTTCAGTAAGGGGGCATTGAAGGTTCACAAAACATTGAGAGAATATTAGATTATTGCTTTTGTTTTGAATGAAGCAACAGTTGTAGAGCGTCAGGACCTAAACTCCAGTGTGGTCTGCCTCAGGCTTGGGCTCGCTAAAGACAGAACCTCTCCTTTGCTTGTTAGAAAAATTAATACCCTCTGTAGCTCCTGTTTTTTTAAAATACACCTATTAGAACATTGAAGATAGAACACAGGCCCTTTGGCCCACAATGTTGCGCCTGTCCAATTAAATTAGTAATCAAATGGACAACCTAAATAATCCCTTCTGCCTACATAATGTCCACATTTTTCTCACATTCATGTGTCTAATGAAATGTCTCTTAAAAGCCCTTAAGGGTAATTGCGCACTGCAAGGATAACTGAACTGACGGTGTGTCATTTAATCAGTGAGGAATATTCGCCAGTGTCCATAGTATGAAAAGGAAAGTAAAGATCAGCCTGAACATGGAATATGTTCATCGCCTGAACATAGAATACAGAACATTACAGCACAGTACAGGCCTTTCAGCCCATGATGTTGTTCTGACCTTGTAACCAATTTTAAGGTCAATCTAACCCTTCCCTCCTACATAGCCTTTCATTATTCTATCATCCATGTGGCTATCCAAGAGTTTCTTGAATGGCCCTAATGTACCTGCCTCCATGACAACTCCTGTGATAGGGAGTTTTTTGGAGGTAAGACCATAACACCTTAAGACCATAAGACATAGGGGCAGAATTGGGCCACTTGACTCATTGAGTTTGCTCTGCCATCTCATCATGGCTGATTCACTTTTCCTCTCAGCCCCAATCTCCTGCCTTCTCCCCGTATCCCTCCATGCCCTGACCAATCAAGAATCAATCAACCTCTGCCTTAAATATACACAAAGACTTGGCCTCCACATCTGCCGATGGCAAAGAATTCCACAGATTCACCACCCTCTGTGAAAGAAATTCTTCCTCATCTCTGTTCTAAAAGGAAGCCCCTCAATTCTGATGCTGGTACTCTGGTCTTAGACTCTCCCACCATAGGAAACAACCTCTCCACATCCACTCTATCAAGGCCTTCTACCATTCAATAGGTTTCAATGAGGTCATTCCTCATTCTTCTGAACTCCAGTGAATACAGGACCACCCAGAGCCAACAAACACTCTTCACATGACAAGCCATTCTAACGTAGAATCATTCTCATGGAATCCTTCTTCAGTTTCAGCACATCCTTTCTCAGATAAGGGGCCCAAAACTGCTCACAGTATTCCAAGTGAGGCCTCATCAGTGCTTGATAAAATCTCAACAATACACCCTTGCTTTTATATTCTAGTCCTCTTGAAATGAATGCTAACATCACGTTTACCTTCCTCGCCACAGACTCAACCTGCAAATTAATCTTAAGGAAATCCTGTACAAGCATTCCCAAGTCCCTTTGTGCCTCAGTTATTTTGTATTTTCTCTCCATTTAGAAAACAGGCAACACTTTCATTTCTTCTACCAAAGTGCCTGACCATACACTTCACGACACTGTATTCCATCTGCCACTTCTTTTTCCTTTCTCCTAATCTGTCTAAGTCCTTCTGTAGCCTCTCAACTTCCTCAGAACTACCTGCCCCTCCACCTATTGTCATATCGTCTGTAGACTTTGCAACAAAGCCATCAATTCCGTCATCCAGATCATTGACATATAACGTAAAAAGAATCAGTCCCAATACTGACCCCTGTGGAAAACCACTAGTTACTGGCAGCCAACCAGAAAAGGCTCCCTTTATTCCCTCTCTTTGCCTCCTGCCAGTCAGACACTGCTTTATCCATCTTAGAATCTTTCCTGTAATACCATGGGCTCGTAGCCTGTTAAGCAGCCTTGTGTGGCACCTTGTCAAAGGCTTTCTGTAAATCCAATTACACAACATCAACTAATTAATTCTCTTTTGTTGATGCAGCTTGTTACTTCTTCAAAGAATTCCAACAGATTTTGTCAGGCAAGATTTTCCCTTGAGGAAACCATGCTGACTATGGCCTATTTTACCATGTGCCTCCCAGTGCCCTGAAACCACATCCTTAACAATCATCTCAACTACTGAGCTCAGACTAACTGGCCTCTAATTTCCTTTGTCCCTTCTTAAACAGTGTAGTGACATTGCCAATTTTCCAGTCCTCCAGAACCATTCCAGAATCTAGTGATTCTTGAAAGATTATTATTAATGGCTCAACAATCTCTTCAGCCACCTCTTTCTGAACCCTGGGGTGTTCACCATCTGGTCCAGGTGACTTATCCACCTTCAGACCTTTCAGTTTCCCAATAACCTTCTTCCTGGGATTGGCAACTTCATACTTCATGCCCCCTGACACCTGGAACTTCCATCGTACTATTAGTATCTTCCACAGTGAAGACTGATGAAAAGTGCCTACTCAGTTCATTCACTATCTCTTTGTGCCCCATCACTACCTCTCCAGCATCATTTTCCAGTGGTCTAATATCCACTCTCACCTCCCTTTTACACTTTATGTATCTGAAGAAACTTTTGGTATCCTCTTTAATATTATTGGCTAGCTTACTTTTGTATTCCATCTTTAACTTCTTAATGACCTCTTAAGTTGCCTTCTGTTGGTATTTGAAGTCTTCTCAATCCTCTCACTTTCCACTTATCTTTACTGTATTATATGCCTCTCTTTGGTTTTTATGTTAGCCATGGTTGTGTAATCTTACCTTTAGAATACTTCTTCCTCTTAGGGATGTATATAGCCTTTGCTTTCTGAATTGCTTCTGGAAATTTCAGCCACTGCATCTCTGCCGTCATCCCTGTCAGTGCTCTTTTCCAGTCAATTCATGGTAGTCCTTCTCTCATGCCTCTGTAATTCTCTTTACTCCACTGTAACACTGATACATCTTACTTCAGCACCTCCTTCTCCTTCTCATATTATGAACATTTACCCATAAGGGTTCTTTCACCTTAAGCTCTCTAATCAATTCTGAATACCCCCACCCAGAATAGCTTATCCCCTAGTGGATTCAACCACGAGATGCTCTAAAAGGCCAAAATATAGGCATTCTAGAAATCTGCCCCCCCCCCCACCCCGCCTGGAATACAGCACCAATCTAGATACCCTCACCACAGGAAACATCCTCTCCATATCCACCCTATCTAGTCCTTTCAACATTCAGTAAGTTTCAATGAGAACCTCCCCCACCCCCCCCACCCCCCACCGGCATTCTTCTAAATTCCAGTGAGCACAGGCCAAAAGCTGCTAAATGCTCCTCGTACATTAACCCCTTCGTTCCTGGAATCATCCACGTACACCTCCTCTGGACTCTCTCCAATGATAACACATCCTTTCTGAGATATAGGGCCCAAAACTGTTGACAATACTCCAAGTGCAGCCTGACCAGTGTCTTATAAAGGCTCAGCATTATCTCCTTGCTTTTATATTTTGTTCCCCTTGAAATTAATGCCAACATTGTGTTTGCCTTCTTTATCACAGACTCAACCTGTAAATTTACCTCCTGGGAGTCTTACATGAGGACTCCCAAGTCCTCTGCACCTCTGCTGTTTGGATTTTCTCCCCATTTAGATAGTAGTCCACACTATTGTTCCTTTTACCAAAATGCATTATCATACATTTCCCAACACTGTATTCCATCTGCCACTTTGCCCATTTGTCCAATTTGTCTAAGCCCTGCTGCAATCACATGGCTTCCTCAGCACTACCTACCCGTCCACTTATCTTTGCATCATCCACAAACTTAGCCACAAAACCATCAAACAATGTGAAAAGCAGTGGTCCCAATACTGACCGCTGAGGAACACCACTAGTCACTGGCAGCCAATCAGAAAAGGCCCCTTTTATTCCCACTCACTGCCTCCTGCCTGTCAGCCATTCCTCTATCCATGCCAGTATCCTTCCTGTAACACCATAGGATTTGATCTTGTTAAACAGCCTCATGTGTGACACCTTATCAAATGCCTTCTGAAAATCCAAGTAAATGACATCTACTGCCTCTCCTTTGTCCATTCTGCTTGTTACTCCCTCAAAGGACTCTATCAGATTTGTCAGGCAGGATTTTCCTTTACAGACACTGTGCTGGCTTTGACTTATTTTATCATTAGTCTCCAAGTACCTAAAACCTCATCCTTAATAATGGACAACCACTGAGTTGACTAACTGCCCTATAATTTCCTTTCTTTGCCTTCCTCCCTTCTTAAAGAGTGGAGTGACATTTGCAATTTTTGAGTTCTCTGGTTCCATGCCGAAATCAAGTGATTCTTGAAAGATCATGACCGATACATCTGTTATCTCTTCAGCAACCTCTCTCAGGACTCTGGGATGTGGTCCATCTGGTCCAGGTGACTTATCCACCTTAAGACCTTTGAGTTTGCCTAGACTTTTTCCTTTGTAATAGCAATAACACTCTCTCCTATTCTCTGATGCTAACAGACCTCTGGAACACTGCTAGTGTCTTCCACAGTGTAGACTGATGCAAAGTACTCAGTAAATTCATCGGCCATTTCTTTGTCCCCCATCACTACCTCATCAGCATCATTTTCCAGTGGTCCAATATTAACTCTCACCTCCACTTTAATCTTTATATAACTGAAAAAACTTTTGGTATCCTACTTTATATTAGTTTGCCCTCATATTTCAACTTTTCCCTTTTTATAGCTGTTTTCATATGCCTTTTGTTGGATTTTAAAAGCTTTCGAATCATCCAACTTCCCATGCACTTTTGCTACACTATGTGCTCTTTCCTTGGCTTTTATGCAAGCCTCAACGTTCATTGTCAGCCACGGTTGCCTACCCCTGCCATTTGAGAACTTCTTCCTCTGTGGGACATATCAATCGCTTGCCTTGCGAACTATTCCCAGAAACTTCAGCCACCTCTGCTCTGCCGTCATCCCTGCCAGTATCCTCCTTCACTGCGCCTGGGCAAGCTCCTCTCTCATGCCTCTGTAATTCCCTTTTTCCCATTGTGATACTGATACATCTGAGTTATCAGAATTTCCAGCATCTGCAGATTTCCTCGTGTTTGCTATCAGAATCAGAATCAGGTTTATTATTACTGCCATCTGTTGTCAAATTTGTTAACTGCAGCAGCAGTTCATTGCAATACATAATCTAGAAGAAGAAAAAAATATATAATAATAACAATAAATAAATAAGTAAATCAATTATGGCATACATATATGAATAGATTTAAAATAGCGCAGAAAACAGAAATAATATATATTTTAAAAGTGAGGTAGTATTCAAGGGTTCAATGTCCATTTAGGAATTGGGTGGCAGAGGGGAAGAAGCTGTTCCTGAATCGCTGAGTGTGTGCCTTCAGGCTTCTGTACCTCCTACCTGATGGTAACAGTGAGAAAAGGGCATGCCCTGGGTGTTGGAGGTCCTTAATAATGGACGCTGCCTTTCTGAGACACCACTCCCTAAAGATGTCCTGGATACTTTGTAGGCTAGTACCCAAGATGGAGCCGACTAGATTTACAACCCTCTGCAGCTTCTTTCGGTCCTGTGCTGTAGCCCCTCCATACCAGACAGCGATGCAGCCTGTCAGAATATTCTCCACGGTACAACTATAGAAGTTTTTGAGAGTATGTGTTGACATGCCAAATCTCTTCAAGCTCCTAATGACGTATAGTCATTGTCTTGCCTTCTTTATAGCTGCATCAATATGTTGGAAACATATTAGAGATCTTGACACCCAGGAACTTGAAGCTGCTCACTCTCTCCACTTCTGATCCCTCTATGAGGATTGGTATGTATTCCTTCATCTTACCCTTCCTGAAGTCCACAATCAGCTCTTTCGTCTTACTGACGTTGAGTGCCAGGTTGTTGCTGCAACACCACTCCACTAGTTGGCTTATCTCACTCCTATACACCCTTTTGTCTTTATCTGATATTCTAACAACAATGGTTGTATTATCAGCAAATTTATCGATGGTATTTGAGCTATGCCTAGCCACACAGTCATGTATATATAGAGGGTAGAGTAGTGGGCTAAGCACACACCCCTGAGGTGTGCCAGTGTTGATCGTCAGCGAGGAGGATATGTTATCACCAATCCGCACAGATTGTGGACTTCCGGTTAGGAAGTTGAGGATCCAATTGCAGAGGGAGGTACAGAGGCCCAGGTTCTGTAACTTCTCAATCAGGATTGTGGGAATGATGGTATTAAATGCTGAGCTATAGATGATGAACAACATCCTGACATAGGTGTTTATGTTGTCCAGGTGGTCTAAAGCTGTGTGAAGAGCCATTGAGATTGTGTCTGCCATTGACCTATTGTGGTGATAGACAAATTGCAATGAGTCCAGGTCCTTGCTGAGGCAGGAGGCAGTTATGCTTCTTTCTCTCAAACTGCAGTATGAATTCAATCATATTATGATCCTAAGGATTCCTTTACGTTAAGCTCCCTAATAAGATCTGGGTAATTACACAACACCCAGTCTAAGATAGCCTTTCCCAGAATAGGCTCAAGCCAAAAAACTGCCCTAAAAAGCCATCTCGTAGGCATTCAACAAATTCCCTCTTGTGATCTGACACCAACCTGATTTTCCCAATCCCCTTGCATATCCTCCATCTCAATTGTGTCATTACCCTTTTTAAATACTTTTTCCAGCTCCCTTTGCAATCTCAACCCCATATCTTGGCTACTATTTCAAGGCCTATATGATTCCCATAATGTTTTCTTTTACCTTTGCAGTTTCTTAACTCCTCCCACAAAGATTTAACATTCTCTGACCCTATGTCACCTCTTTCTAAAGATGTAATTCCATCCCTTACCAACAGAGCCACACCACCGCCTATACCTTCCTGCCTGTCCTTTCGATACAAAGTATATCCTTTGACGTTAAGTTCCCATTTATGGCCTTCTTTCAGCCACGACTCAGTGATGCCCACAACAACATACTAACCAATCTCTAATTGCACCATGAGTTTGTCCACCTTATTCTGTATGCTGTGCGCATTTAAATACAGCACCTTCAGTCCTGCATTCTTCACCCTTTTGAATTTTGTCTCCGTGGTACAATTTAACTTTTTGCTCTGTCTGCATTTGTACCCAGTCATTGGCTTGTCCTTCCTTACATTCATGTTATATCCATTATCTACTTATAGATAATATATATATATTGGCCTATCCTCAGCTCCATCATACTGATTCCCATCCCCTGCCATATTAGTTTAAACCACTCCCAACAGCTCTAGTAAACCTGCCCGCAAGATCATTGGTCCCCCTTGGATTGAAGAGCAACCTGACCCTTTTGTACGGGACCCACCTGCCTGAGAAGAGGTCCCAATGATCCAGAAATCTGAATCCCTGCCCCCTGCTCCAATTCTTCAGCCACTCATTTATCTTCCACTTCATTCTATTCCTATCCTCACTGTCACATGGCACAGACAGCAATCCTGAGATTACTACCCTTGAGGTCCTGCTTCTCAGCTCCCTTGCTAACTCCCTGTATCTCTTTTTCAGGACCTCCTCCCTGCAGGCCAGAGGGCTCATGACAAGTTCCCGTTTGGATTAATATCTGTTATATTTGGCAGGTGTGCGTGAAAAGGGCGGTGACTGAGATCCTGAAGGTAGAGTTTGCGGCAGTTTTTCTGATTTGAGGAGTGACCACTCAGGAAGCAGCCGTGTGTAAAAAGAGCTACCTTTCGGTCAGGTCCGGGTTCAACATTTAAAAAGCAGGGCTTCAAGCCAGTTTTCTCTGAGTTGGACAGTCCACAGCAGGGGTGTGTTCAAAGGGCTACTTTTTAATCAGGGTGGCGGTTGAAGTCTTGAAGGCAGAGGTTTGCGGCAATTTTTCTGATTTGAGGAGCGACCAATCAACAAGAGGGATTTGTTGGAAAGGGCCAATGAGAATAATTCAAGCTGAAGCGGAGGGGCTATTCTTTGAATGGCCATTCTTTTGGAGTGAGCCATTGCTCATCAGGATTAGGTGAGGTACTCTTTCTGACCTGGACAAAGGGGACGGGCTACACCTGAACCTGAGGGGGTCCGACTTCCTTAAAGGCAGGTTGACTAGAGTTTATCGGGTGGGTTTAAGCTAATTTGGCAGGGGGATGGGAACCAAAGTGATAGTGCCGAGGATGAAGTAGTTGATTTACAAACAGAGGCAATGTGTAGTGAGACTCCAAGCAAAAAGAGACTGCCGATAGGGTAGAATTGAAGTCAACAAAATGAGTTGCAATGTAAAAGGCAAACAAAATCGAAGAGGATGAAAACAGGACTGAAGGTGTTATATTTGAATGCATGCAGTATATGGAATAAGGAAGATGAACTTGTAGCACAATTACAGATTGGCTTGTCTGATGTATATGGGCAGGTATTGCTGAGGAAGCAAAGCGATTGCAGCAGGACTTCGATAAATTGGAAGAATGGGCAAAGAAGTGGCAGATGGAATACAGTGTTGGGAAATGTACGATAATGCATTTTGGTAAAAGGAACAATAGCATGGACTATTATCTAAATGGGAAGAAGGTTCAAACATCAGAGGTGCAGAGGGACTTAGGAGTCCTCATGCAAAACTCCCAGAAGGTTAATTTACAGGTTGAGTCTGTGGTGAGGAAGGCAAATGCAATGTTGGCACTTATTTCAGGGGGAATAGAATATAAAAGCAGGAAATAGTGCTGAAACTTTATAAGATACTAGTCAGGCCACACTTGGAGTCAACAGTTTTGGGCCCCATATCTCAGAAAGGATGTTTTGTCATCAGAGAGAGTCCAGAGGAAGCTCACAAGGATGATTCTGGGAATGAAGGGGTTAACATATGACGAGCAGTTGGCAGCTTTGGGCCTGTACTCACTGGAATTTAGAAGAATGTGTGGGGATCTCATTGAAATCTACTTAATGTTGAAAGGACTAGATAGGGTGGATGTGGGGAGGATGTGTCCAGAACTAGAGGGCACAGCCTCAGAATTAAGGCGCCACCCTATAGAATAGAGGTAAGGAGGAACTTTTTAGCCAGAGAGTACTGAATCTGTAGAACTTTCTGCCACAGACTAGGATGGAGGCTAACTCCATGGGTGTGGCATCCGTTAGTCTCGCGAGACCATGGATCTGCACCCTCTCCAGGATGCAGGCCTGGGCAAGGTTGTATGGGAGACCGGCAGCGAGTCTCCCCTCTCCACGGCACCGATGTTGTCCAAGGGAAGGGCAAGGGCCGATACAGCTTGGCACCAGTGACGTTGCAGGAGTTGCCAGAGCGAGGTTGAAGGCAACGTCGGACTGCCTTAGGGACTCCAGCTCCGGATTTGTCCTCAGGATTTACTCCCAAAGCCTTTCCCATGAGTGGGTATGGCCGCAAGGCAGCGGAGGTTTGAAATCAGAGTTTTCCCTCTCTTAGATGGACTGCCTTCCCAGGCTGACGAGCTCCTTCTACCTGAGTCCATGGGTATAGAACACCATAAGACATAGGAGCAGAATTAGGCCATTTGGCCCATCAAGTCTGCTCCGCCATTCAATCACGGCTGATCCTTTTTATTTCTCCTCCTCAACCTCAATTCACGGCCTTCTCCCCGTAACCTTTGATGCCATGTCCAATCATGAACCTATCAATCTCTGCCTTAAATACACCCAATAACCTGCCCTCCACAGCTGCATGTGGCATTAAATTCCACAAGTTCACCACCTTCTGGCTAAAGAAATTTCTCCACATCAATGTTTTGAAAGGGCACCACTCTATCCTGAGGCTGTGCCCTCTTGTCCTAGACTCTCCCACCATGGGAAATATCCTTTCCATATCTACTCTGTCTGGGCCTTTCAACATTCAAAAGGTTTCAGTGAGATCCCCCTCATCCTTCTGAATTCCAGTGAGTGCAGACCAGAGCCATCAAACGTTCCTTGTGTAACCATTTCATTCCTGGAATCATCCTTGAGAACTTCCTCTGGACCCTCTCAATGCCAATCCAATCTTTTCTCAGATGAGGGGCCCAAAACTGTTCACGATACTCAAGGTGAGGCCTCACCAGTGCCTTATAAAGCCTCAGCATCACATCCCTGCTCTTATATTCTTGACCTCTTGAAATGAATGCTAACATTGCATTTGCCTTCCTCACCACCGACTTAACCTGCAGGTTAACCTTTAGGGAGCTACACAAGGACCCAAGTCCCTTTTCATCTCAGATTTTTGGATTTTCTTCCTGTTTAGAAAATAGTCCACACATTTATTTCTACTACCAAAGTGCATGACGATGCATTTTCCAACATTGTATTTTATCTGCCACTTTCTTGGCCATTCTCCTAATCTGTCTGTCCCTCTGCAGCCTACCTGTTTCCTCAACACTACCTGCCCCTCCACCAATCTTCATATCATCTGCAAACTTGACAACAAAGCCATCTATTCCATCATCTAAACGATTTATATACAGCATAAAAAGAAGTGGTCCCAACACCGACCCTTGCAGATCACCACTAGTCACTGGCAGCCAACCAGAAAAGGATCCTTTTATCCCCATTCGCTGCCTCCTACTAATCAGCTAATGCTCTAACCATGTTAGTAACTTCCCTGTAATGCCATGGGCTCTTAACTTGGTAAGCAGCCTCATGTGTGGCACCTTGACAAAGGCTTCTGACTGCCATAACATTGCCCCTTTGACTCGCCTTTTCTATTTCCTGTTGTAACCTGTGGTCCACCTCCCAGCCACTGTTGGGAGGCCTGCATAAAACTGCCATCAATGTCCTTTTACCCTTGCAGTTTCTTAACTCAACCCACAAGGATTCAACATTTTCCAATCCTATGTCACATCTTTCTACTGATTTGATGCCATTATTTACAGTAGAGCCACACCACCCCCTCTGCCTACCTTCCTATCCCTCCGATGCAACGTGTAACCTTGGACATTCAGCTCCCAACTACAACCATCCTTCAGCCACGATTCAGTGATGGCCACAACATCATGCCTGGAAATCTAAAATATTGCAACAAGATCATCCGCCTTATTTCTTATACTACGCACATTTAAATACAACACCTTGAGTACTGTATTTACTATCCTTTCTGATCCTGCATCCCTAATGATTTGATTCTCAGACTGCTGGCTGTAACTAAGTCCCATCATCTGCCTGCCCTTCCTGACAGTCTGACTGCACGCTATCTTTACTTTTTTACCATCCGTCCCATCCTGAGTCCCTTCACTCCTGTTCCCACCCCCCTGCCAAATTAGTTTAAATCCTCCTCAATAACACTAACAAACCTGCCCATGAGAATATTTGTGCCCCTCGAATTCAGGAACAATATTTAAGGCGGAAGTTGATCATTTCCTGATTGGTCGCAGCGTCAAAGGATATGGCGAGAAGGCAGGTGTATGGGGTTGAATGAGCCACGATGGAATGGGGGAGCAGACTCGGTGAGCTGAATGGCCTAATTCTGCCTCTCTGTCGTATGTTCTTACGTTCCAGGAGTTGCCAGTTAGCATTGAACTCAATGTGTGACTGCCTTAGGGGCTCCAGCTCCAGATTTTTCCCTTCGGGTTTACTCCCGAAGCCTTCCCCAGGAGTGGGTGTAGCCACAAGGCAGTGGAGGTTTGAGATCAGAGTTTTCCTTTTCCTAGATGAGCTGCTGCATCTGCTTGAAGCAACTGGTTTTTAAGGTGCCAATAACCCATCTTTGCCCCTCCTCCTGTCAGTAGAAATGGTAGCTAAGCCACACATAGTAGCTGAGCCAGGAGCTGGACTCATTTGTCAGAGGCTATTTGAGGGGCATGGCCTTGGGAACATTTCCTAAGCAGTGGGAGCTTATCCCCACAATCCCCAACGGAACGTTTGATCTTAAGGGTATAACAATGTGATCGACCTTTGGGTTTGTGAGTCTCTACAGAAGAATGCTGCTTGTTGTGTTGAATAAATATCACCAGCTTCAGTGGGACTTCACTCACAGTCACAGCACCCTGTTACGGTTGTCAACAGGATGTTGACAGGGTGCCGATCTGGGCTGAGTAGTGGCAGATGGAGTTCAAACCAGAAGAGTGAAAAGTGATTCACTTTGGAAGGTGGAATTTGAAGGCAGAGTGCAGGGTTAATGACAGGATTTTTAGCAGTATGGAGGAAGATGCACAACTTTTTCACATGAACAATCCTGATGATGAAGGGTCTCAGCCTAAGGATTTATAGAGGATCCCCACCACCCATCCCACAATCTCTCTGATCCAGGAGTATCACGAGGTACAGGAGCTTCAGGACTGGGACTGCCTGACTGGGTAGCAACTACTTCCCTCAGGCTGTGAGACCAATGATTACCCTGTCACCACCGAGGTGTTGTCACCAGGACAGCCAGCTGTTTACCTGTGCTGTGCACCACATGCATCTTGAATGATATTTTATTAACTTAACTATAGTAAAACATTTTGTTTTATACGCTGAGTGTGCTATATGTTTTATGGGTGCACCATGGTCCGGAGGAATGCTGTTCGGTTTGCTTGTGTAAGTGTACTGTCAGATGACAATAAACTTGAACTTGAAATGTTGACTGTTTATAGTCTCACCAGCTCTGCCTGACCTGCTGTCTTCCTCCAGCTTCTTGTGTGTGTGTTGTGCACCTGCAGAATCTGGTGTTGATTTTGTGATTATTGATTTATTTATTCAGTGACACACCGCGGAGTCAGTCCTTCCTGCCCCTTGAGCAGTGCCGCTCCAGGAACCCCCGACAAACCTGATTACCTCGAGCCTAATCACGGGACAATTTACAATGGCCAATTAACCTACAACTGGTACATCTTTGGATTGTGGGAGGAAACCGGAGCACCTGGGAAAACCCGTGCGTTCCACATGGAGGACGTTCAGAGACTCTTTCTAAAGGGTGCAGGAACTGAACTCCAAACTCCAACACCCTGAGCAGTACTAGCATCCTACTAGCCACTACACTGCCTTAGAATGAGCAAGTTACTACCAGTTGTCAGATTGTGACAGTGGGGTCAAAGTAAGGGGCAAAAATTCAGCTTAAGCAAACGGCCTGATGCCAGTGAGGCTTCAACTCCCCAATCTCATGTGCACGACCCCTTCGAGTGTCCTGACTGAGGCCGATGGAATCACAGCTTCACATATCATCGCGTGCCAGCCAGCCCATCGTGGATTTGGCAAACTGGACTCTCGAGAATGCAGTGGTCATTCCTGGAGTGCACTGAAACTTCAGGGTCAGATTAGAACATCAGGACTCGGGCCTGAGAGTGAAAAATTAGCTGAAGCTTGGCTGATTCAAGCGCCGAGCCAGCTTAAAATGATTAATGTGTCAGGGCCGAGGGCGAAGAACAGACTGGTGTTCGTCTCACTACTTCATAAGGCTTCACTCCGCTCAGCACTGAACTAACTGCAGCTGTGGACTTGAGCCATTGGCTCTGGACCGGCTGCTGTGGTGAACTGTGTCCGTGACTGTGGACTTGAGCCATCGGCTCTGGACCGGCTGCTGTGGTGAACTGTGTCCGTGACTGTGGACTTGAGCCATCGGCTCTGGACCGGCTGCTGTGCTGAACTGTGTCCGTGACTGTGGACTTGAGCCATCGGCTCTGGACCGGCTGCTGTGCTGAACTGTGTCCGTGACTGTGGACTTGAGCCATCGGCTCTGGACCGGCTGCTGTGCTGAACTGTGTCCGTGACTGTGGACTCACTTTCGGGGACTCCGCTGTTCACGTTCTGTAGATGCTTGATTGCATTTTTTTATCACGTGCAATGTGTTCTTTCTTTTCCCCACACTGGGTGTTTGATGGTCTTTGTGGAATAGGGGGTTTTGTGAATTCCTTTGTGGTTCTTTGTTTTGTGGCTGCCTGTAGGAAGATGTGTACATAGTTCAATAATAATTGTACTTTGTGTCTGCACTGGCCATCAGTCACCCTTCTACGCCAGTCCTGTCATTCCATTTCTCTGTCCCACACCTTTATTAACCCCTCCCTGATTCAGCGACTCACCCACACACAACCAACCTGTACTTCTCCAAGCACCATCACCTTGTCGTGGTGAAGAGGCTTGTGAGGTCCTGAGAGCAATACCGTCCAGAGCTTAGCTCTTGGTAGGGGCACTATGGTGGTAAGGAGGTTTGTGAGATCCCAAGAGCAATACCGTCTGGAGCTTAGCTCCTGGTAGGGGCACTATGGTGGTAAGGAGGTTTGTGAGATCCTGAGAGCGATACCGTCTGGAGCTTGGCTCCTGGTAGGGTCACCATCACCTTGTCATGGTGAAGAGGCTTGTGAGGTCCTGAGAGCGATACCGTCTGGAGCTTGGCTCCTGGTAGGGTCGGGGTCAGTTTCTAGACAAAGAATGATCCAACCAAGACCTCTCCGGTGGAGCTGGCAGAAGATGACGACACGTCACAATGAGAATGAAGACGGAGGAAGGCTGCAGCAGTCAACCGTGACACTGACCTGTCAAAGGCCGTGAGATGGCTGCCCGTGCATTAATCTCCCCATGTTAAACAAAGTCACGTATAGGCATTCTTCATTAGAGGAGTAATCCTTTAGAACATCATACTCGACCTGAGGAATTACATTATCACTACAAACCTGTACCTTCTCCGACAAAACCAAGGCCATGGGAACATTAGGTTGCTGTGTTAGTGGAAGCAAGGCAGAGAGATTCTGCAGATGCTGGAGGAACTCAGCAGGTCAGGCAGCATCTATGGAGAGGAATAAACAGTTGAGATTTCTGGCTGAGACCCTTCCTCAGGACTGGAAAGGAAGGGGGAAGAAGCCAGAATAAGAAGGTTGGGGGTGGAGGCGGAGGAGTACTATCTCTAAGTAAATAAATATTGAACTGCTAAAGCTCTGCCTCATATCAAATTTTGTATAAATTTCCAAAAAATGGACCTTTAAATTTAGACATGCTTTATTTTATAGCTGTCTAATTTTATTTTTCTGATTTTTAATGACAATGTCCTGCCTCTCATTTGGATGGAAAAGTCATGAGACCTTCTGAAAGCAGATTTGATTTAAACAGTCCTGATGAAGGGTCTCGGTCCAAACCGTCAGCTGTTTATTCCCCTCCATAGATGCTGCCTGACCTGCTGAGTTCCTGCACATTTTGTGTGTGTTGCCCTGGATTTCCGGCATCTGCAGAGTCTCCTGTGTTCCATCATTAAGGACACAGGAGGTACAGGAGCCTGAAGACACACACTTACCATTTCAGGAACAGCTTCAGCCCCCACCATCAGATTTCTGAATGGACAATGAACCCATGTAGACTATTTTTGGTTTTTTTTGCTCTCTTTTTGCACTACTTAATTTAATTTTCTTATGTATTTATTCTTTATTGTAATTTATAGATTTGTTTATTAAGTACTTCAATGTACTGCTGCCTTAGAACAATATACTTCACGATACATGCCAGTGATATTAAACCTGATTCTGATTCAGATTTAAAGAGGCTGCATTAAAAACTGACGGCATGATTTTTCTGTCCGAATTTGTGTGGAGTTTGTTATGGACTTCCCGTGGGAAAGTTGCCATGAGGATTTATTGGCTGGTGTATTCTAGACAACCTCCCAGCTTGTCGCTGCTTTATGAGGTTGATGGTGGGGTTTCACAGAAAGTGCACGTCGCCATGGTAACACTCAGGCTTGGTAAGACATGAATGTCTGGGCCTCACCTGTCAGAAAAGTCACCAATGGATGCTGATAATGAAGGGTGATGATAGTTAATCATTTTTCTCACTCTCATCTTCCTCTGAAGCCACTGCTGTGCAGCGGTTGAGAGGTTAGAGCTGACAAACAGAGATCTCCACCTCGCCGTCAAAAAGCCTTTCACAGCCGCCTTGATTACTTTGGCCACATGCAACGGGACTTAATGAGAAATGCTGGAAATGCAGAAGAAAGTGACTGAAAAGGTAGGAAGCTATAACACCATAAGGCAAAAGAGCAGAACTAGTTCTGTTTAGGAAAAAAAACAAAATTGGTTTCACCTGTGAACCTGATACTTTGCAGTAAACATGAATGCAAGATATTACCAAGAGTTAGGAACAATTTGCATCCCAGTCTCTTTCCTCTCTTCCACATCCTCATCATCATTCCTACAAAACTTAACCACAGCTGAGGCTTTATAAGGCATTGGTCAGACCGCACTTGGAGTATTGTGAGCAGTTTTGGGCCCCTTATCTAAAGAAGGATCTGCTGGCATAGAAACATAGAAAACCTACACAACACAACACAGGTCCTTCGGCTCACAAAGCTCTGCCAAACATGTCCTTACCTTAGAAATTACCAAGTATTACTCATAGCCCTCTATTTTCCTGAGCTCCATGTACCTGTCAAGGAGTCTCTTAAAAGACCCTATTGTATCCGCCTCCACCACCGTCACTGGCAGCCCATTCCATGCACTCACCACTCTCTGAGTGAAAAACTTACCCCTGACATCTCCTCTGTACCTGCTTCCAAGCACCTTAAAACTGTGCCCTCTAGTGTTAGCCATTTCAGCCCTGGGAAAAAGCCTCTGACTATCCACACGATCAATGCCTCTCATCATCTTATACACCTCTATCAGGTCACCTCTCATCCTCCGTCGCTCCAAGGAGAAAAGGCCGAGTTCACTCAACCCATTCTCATAAGGCATGTGCCCCAATCCCGGCAACATCCTTGTAAATCTCCTCTGTTCCCTTTCTATGGTTTCCATATCCTTCCTGTAGTGAGGCAACCAGAACTGAGCAGTGGAATGTTCTTTTGAGATGTGGCTTTCCAGAGTACCGGACAATCTCCCTGATGAACACACCTGCAGGAAATGCTCTCAACTTCAGCTGCTGACTGACGAGGTCAAGGAACTGGAGCTGGAGCTGGATGCACTCAGGATCAGCCGGGAGGCTGTACACCTCATAGGTGAGACCTGCTGAGGTGGCCACACCCACAGTGCAGGCTTCAGTTAGTAGGTGGGTGGCCACCAGCAGAAGTAAGGGGAGTAAACAGCCAGTGCTGGGTTCCCTGTGGTGATTCCTCTCAACAGCGTGTACCCATTTTAAAACTGCTGGGTGGAGGAATGGGGGAATGAGCCGGTGGGGCCAGTGGCACTGTGGCCGGCTGTGACGCTTAGTGGGGAAGGGAGCAGTTGTGATAGTCAGGGGAATGGACAGCAGATTCGCTGGCTGTGATGAAGATGCCAGGACGGTGTGTTGCCTTACAGCTACCAGGGTCCAGGATGTCTCTGAGCAGTTGCAGGACATCCTCAGGAGGGAGAGTGAGTGACGGTCGTGGCGCACACTGACAAACTGTAGACAGAAAGGGGGAAGAGGTCCTGCGCAGTGAGTATAGGGAGATAGGGGAAAGGCTGAAGAACAGAACTCCCAGTACCTCGTGCTAGTCAGGACAGGAATAGGATGATAATACAGATGAATGAGCAGCTGAGGAATTGGTGCAGGGGGCAGGCATTCAGATTTCTGGATCATTGGGATCTCTTCTGGGGAAGGTATGACCTGTACAAAAAGGAATCTGAGGGGTCCAATATACTTGCTGGCAGGTGTGCTAGAGCTGTCCGGGAGGGTTCAAACTAAACTGGCAGAGGAATTTGAACCAGAGTAACAGAGTTGAGAATGGGGCAGTTGGTATACAAGTTGATGCAGTGTGTAGTGAGATTGTGAGGAAGGACAGTTCATAGTCCAAATTTCAAAGTAAAATTTATTATCAAAGTACATGAATGTCACCACATACAACCCAGAGATTCTTTTTCTGAGGGCAGATGATAGGGCAAAATCGCGGTCGGTAGGATGAGGTGATGTGTAATGTGGGACAAAATCATAAAGGGTGGTAAATACAGGACTGAAGGTCTTATATTTGAATGCATGCAGCATATGGAATAAGGTAGATGATCTTGAAGCACAGTTACAGATTGTCAGGTGTAATTTTGTTGGCATCACTGAATCATGGTTGAAAGAAGATCATAGTTGGGAGCTTAACATCCAAGGATACATCTTGTATCAAAAGGACAGGTAGATAGACAGAGGGAATGTTGTGGTTTTGTTGGTAAAAAATGAAATCAAATCCTTAGAAAGAGGTGACATAGGATCAGAATGTGTAGGTTGAATTAAGAAGCTATAAGGGTAAAAAATCCTTGATGGAAGTTATATACAGGCCCCTGAACGGTAACCAGGAAATGGGCTAGAAATGTCAACAGGAGATAGAAAAGGCATGTAAAAATGACAGTGCTGCAATAATCATGGGGGATTTCAATATGCAGGGTGATTGGCCCTGGATCCGAAGAGAGAGAATTTGTAGAATGCCTACGAGATGGCTTCTTTGAGCAGCTAGTAGTTGAGCCCACAAGGGAAAAGGCAATTCTGGATTGGATGTTGGGTAATGAACCAGATTTGATTAGGGAGTTTAAGGTAAAGGAACCTTTGGGAAACAGTAATCATAATTTGATAGAATTCACCCTGCAGTCTGTGGTAATGAATTCCACAGAGTTACCACCCTCTGGCTGAAGAAATTCCTCCTCATCTCTGTTCTAAATAGACGTCCTTCTATTCTGAGGTTGTGCCTCTGGTCCTGGACTCCCCAACTATTGGAAACATCATCTCCATGCCCACTCTATCTAGGCCTTTCAATATTCAATAGGTTTCAATGAGACGCCTTCTCATTTTTAAAAACTCCAGTCAGTATAGGCTCAGAGCTATCAAATATTCTGCATACATTAACCCTTTCATTCATGGAATCATTTTTGCAAACCTCCTCTGGACACTCTCCAATACCAGCACATTTTTCCTCTGATAAGGTGCCCAAAACTCACAATATTCCAAGTGCAGTCTGACCAATGCCTTATAAAACCTTAACATTACATCCTTGCTTTTATATCCTAGTCCTCTCGAAATGAATGCTAACATTGCATTTGCCTTCCTTACTATCAACTCAACCTGCAGATTAACTTTAAGTCCCTTTAGACCTTTGCTTTCTGAATTTTCATCCTTTTTAGAAAATAGTCTCTGCCTTTATTCCTTCTACCAAAGTGCATGACCATACACTTCCCGACACTATATTCCATCTGCCAGTTCTTTGCCCATTCTCCTAATCTGTCTTACTGCAGTCTCCCTGCATCCTCAACAGTACCTGTCACTCCACTTATTGTCCACAAACTTGGTGACAAAGCCATCAATTCTGTCATTCAAGTCATTGACATATAATGTAATAAGAACCAATCCCAACACAGGCCCCTGTAGAACACCACTAGGCACCAGCAGCCAACCAGAAAAGGCTCGCTTTACTCCCACTCCTTGCCTCCTGCCAGTCAGCCACTGTTCTATCCATGCCAGTATCTTTTCCTGTAATACCATGAGTTTTAACAATTCTCTGGCAAGAATGAAGTTATTATGTCATTTTAGGAGGCTTAGACATAACACTGAAATACCAATGACAGTACAAAGCCCCAAATATTTAGGCACCACGGTAGTGTAGCCATTACCATGACGTTATTACAGCTTGAGACTTCCGAGCTTGGAGTTCAATCCTGGCACCCTCTGTAAGGAGTTTGCTCTCTCAGTGGAATGCGTGGGTTTCCTCTGGGTGCTCCAGTTTCCTCCCACAGTCCAAAGATGTACCCATTAGTAGATTAATGGTCATTGGTTAAATCAGGGTGTGGCATGGCTCGAAGGGCCAGAAAGTCCTGTTCTGTGCTGTATCTCAAAATGAAATATTTCTCTGTAATAGATGAGTTATGGGAAGAGAGCCAGGTTTATAGAGAATGAATATTTTTGTTGCATTTTCTCACCAATGTTGTCATTTATCAGGAGCATTTTGGTACCAATCTCAAACAAGAGAAAATCTGCAGACACTGGAAATCCACACAAATGTTGGAGGAACTCAGCAGGCCGGGCAGCAACTATGGAAAAGAGTACAGTCGATGTTTCAGGCCGAGGCCCTTCAGCAGAAAAAAATGAGGAGTCAGAGTAAGAAGGTGAGGGGAGGAAGAAACACAAGGTGATAGGTGAAGCTGGTGGGGGACGGGCAAGGGGGAAATGAAGAGCTGGGAAGATGATTGATAAAAGAGATAGAGGGCTGGAGAAGGGAGAATCTGATTGGAGAGGACAGAAGACCATGGAGGAGGGAAAAGAGGGAGGAGCACCAGAGGGAGGTGATAGGCAGGTAAGAAGGTAAGGTGAGAGAAGGAAATGGGAATGGGGAATGATGAAGGTGGTGAGAGGAGGCCATTACCAGAAGTTCAAGAAATCAATGTTTATGCTATCAGGTTGGAGGCTACCCAGACAGAATATAAAGTGTTGCTCCTCCAATCTGAGTGTGGTACCAGGAGTTCAAGAAATTGATGTTGGCATCACTCCCCAACCTTTCCTACACTGACGACTGCATTGGTGCTGCTTCCCGCACCCATGTGGACCTTGTTAACTTCATCAACTTTGCCTCCAACTTCCACCCTGCCCTCAAATTTACCTGGTCTACTTCCAACACCTCCCTCCCCTTTCTCGATCTCTCTCTCTATCTCTGGAGACAGCTTATCTACTGATGCCTGTTACAAACCACGGATTCTCACAGTTACCTGGACTATATCTCCTCCCACCCTGTTCCTTGTGAAAACACCATCCCCTTCTCTCGATTCCTCTGTCTCCGCCAGATCTGCTCTCAGGATGAAGTTTTTCATTGCAGAATGAAACAGATGTCCTCCTTCTTCAAAGAAAGTGGCTTCCCCTTCTCCACCATCAATGCCCTGAACCGCATCTCCTCCATTTTGGCACATCTGCCCTCACCCCACCAGGGATAGAGTTGCTTTGTCCTCACCTGTCACCCTACCAGCCTCCGCATCCAGCACATAATTCTCTGGAACTTCTGCCATCTCCAATGGCATCCCACCACCAAACGCATCTTTCCCTCCCCCTCCTCACCCTCACTTTCTGCTTTCCACAGGGATTGTTCCCTTTGCGACTCCCTTGTCCATTTGTCCCTCTCAACTGATCTCCCTCCTGGCACTTACCCTTGCAAGTGCAACAAGTGTCAATAGTTGCCCCTACACCTCCTCCCTCATGACCATTCAAGGCCCCAAACAGTCCTTCCAGATGAGGCAACACTTCACCTGTCGGGGTCATCTACTGTGTCTGGTGCTCCCCGGTGTGGCCTCCTGTACACTGGTGAGACCCGACGTAGATTGGGAGACTGCTTTGCTAAACACCTACACCTCACCCACCAGAACAAACGGGATCTCCGAGTGGCCACCCATTTTAATTCCACTTCCCATTCCCATTCTGACGTGTCAGTCCATGGTCTCCTCAGTTGTTGCGATGGGGCCACACTCAGGCTGAAGCAGTAACACCTCATATTCCATCTGGGTAGCCTCCAGCCTGATGGCTTGAACATCCCCACCCCTCTTCTTCACAATTCCCCATTCCCATTTCCCTCTCTCACCTTATCTCTTTATCTGCCCATCACCTCCCTCTGCTGCTCCTCCCTCTTCCCTTTCTTCCATGGCCTTCTTTCCTCTCCTATCAGACTCCCCCTTCTCCAGTCCTGTATCTCTTTCACCAATCAACCTCCCAGCTCTTTACTTCACCCCTCCTCCCTCCCTCCCCTGCCCCCACATTCTAACGCCAACTCCTCATCTTGTTTTCTCCATTCCTGCAGAAGGATCTGGACCGAAAATGTCAACTGTACTCTTTTCCATAGATGCTGCCTGGCCTGCTGAGTTCCCAGCATTTTGGTACCAATTGGTTATGATAAATCTCAGGATTTGGTCTGTTGATACTGTAGTTCGATTAACCCCCACATCAGACCCCCAGAACCCAGGAGTTCATCAATAAATGTCACCACAGACACAGGACGTTGTTGTCTTTCTGAGGTGCTCCAGAGAAGATGACATAAGAGATTCTGCAGGTACTGGAAATCCAGAGCAACACACACAAAATGCTGGAGGAACTGGCAGGTCAGGAATGAACAGTCGACGTTTCAGGCTGAGGTCTTTCATCAGGACTGGAAAAGAAGGGGCTGCCTGCCAGAAAAGAACATGAGGGAGGGGAAGGAGGACAAGCTAGAAGGTGATAGGTGAATCCAAGAGGGTGGGAGAGAAGGGGATGAAGGAAGAAACTGGGAGGTGGTAGGTGGAAAAGGTAAATGAATCTGATAGGAGAGGAATATGGACTATGGGAGAAAGGGAAGGAGGAAGGGTGCCAGAGAGAGGTGATGGACAGATGAGAAGGGGTAAAGAGGGAGCCTTCCCTTTCTCCCATGGTCCACTGTATTCTTTTATCAGATTCCTTCTTCTTCAGCCCTTTACTTCTCTCAGCCAGCTATCTTACTTGCTCCAAAATGTTAACTCTTTAGATGCTATCTGACCTGCTGAGTTCCGTCAGTATTTGTGTTTGTTCCCAGAGAAAATCTAGTTTATCTTCAAGGACCCTTTTATCTTTGTGGATTCAGTACAGGAAGGTCTGTCTAATGGGTGCGACACGGGTTTACCGTGCTGTGCTGCAGCCTTCTTGGTGTCCCCCGTCAAATTTCAATCCCTTCTCTGCTGCTGTGAGTCTACTGGAGACTGAAGGCAGCCTGTCCTGGGGTAGGAGCTTGGTGAAAGGGAGGTCTGGGGCTGTTGTTGTGTTGAATGTTGTTCTGTTGAATACTGTGGGCATTCTATGTTGCGACCAGAATATGGGCTGCCCCCAGCACATCCTTAAATGTGTTGGTTGTTAATGCAAATAATAATAATAATAATAATAATAATAATAATAATAATAATAATAATAATAATAATAAGAATAATAACATATTTATAGAGCAAATTTCATACAGACGATGTAGTTCAAAGTGTTTTACAACGGGATAAAGTGCAAACATGAAAATAAAAGACAAGAAGATGTCAGTTGAAAGCAAAGTTAAATGAATCGGTTTTGAGTTGGCATTTAAAAGTTTCGACTGAGTCTGTATCCCTTATAATTTTAGGTATTGAATTCCACAGTTTGGAGTGTAGTTCAAAAAAAGCTAAGCTGCCAATGATCTTTTACGGGAGATTGTTTAAATTGAAGAGACCGGCGGAAGAAGACCTGAGAGCTCGAGCAGGATTACAAAACGCAAATGACTCTGTTCCCAGACCACTGTAGGTTTCAATGTGCGTGTGATAAATGAATGAATCAGAATTCAAAACAGAGTGGCACATGGGGCTGCCTCAGATGCCCTCTAATGGCCACTTGGGTGAAATATTAGGGAGAGTTTGATAGCCACTTGGGAAATAAAAAACTGGGTGGACAGTAGCATAGCGGCCACCGCGATGCTATTACAGCTTGGGGAATCAGAGTTCAATTCCGGCATCCTCTGAAAGCAAATGTGTACATTATTTCTCATGCACGCCTGGGTTTCCTCCCACGTTCCAAAGACGTACCAGTTGGTAGGTCAATTGGCCATTGTACTTCTCCCATGATTGGCCAGGGTTAAGTTGGTGGGTTGCTATGTGGCATGGCTCTTTGGCTGTGCTGTTTCCAAATAAAAGCAAGGCTGTAATGTTGAATTCTTTATAAAGGCCTCAATTGGAGTATCGTGAACAGTTTTAGGCCCCTTATCGACAGAAAGGTGTACTGACATTGCAAAGTGTTCAGAGGAGGTTCATGAGAATGATTCCAGGAACAAAAGGGTTAACAAAGCAAGAAATATCGTAGGAAAGGCAGTTGACAGTGCTGAAGATGAGGTACGATAAAATGGTGCATCAGACTTGATGGACCAAATGGCCTAATTCTTGTCCTATATTTTATGGTCTTATAAATAAATAACTAACTGTGTTGCTCTTTCCGGAATTGTTCAGAAATAGCAAGGCTTTTTGTGAAACTCAGGCCGAGTGTCTGTTTTTGTAAAAAATGACAGAATGGTATTTTCAGAGTGATTTTTTTAGACATACTGTACAATAAAAAAATCTAAAAGCAAAACTAAACAGCAACTAAAATGGTGCAAAACCAAAATTTCCAAAGGAGCATTACAATCGATTTTTATTTGTGGTGTTAATTCGAGCTCTGTAGTTTAACATTAGGAAAAGGACGATTAAATCTGAAAACTGGATACAATGATGTTTCATTATATCCAAATAAAGCCCTTACAGAATCATTTCCCTTTTGCCACACCTTATTAGTGTTTGCAACAATGTCCAGGTTGCCAGATATTATTGTAGCATATTTGCATACGAGACCCAGAATGATAAAAGTACTGTTTATTTTAAAACTGAGCTGGAGTGAAGGGTCTTTAACAACTTGAGGTGAATCCTTTCACAATATCCATTTATTTATTTTATTTAGAGACAAAGCAT
Source organism: Hemitrygon akajei (assembly GCF_048418815.1). Classification (NCBI taxonomy): domain Eukaryota; kingdom Metazoa; phylum Chordata; class Chondrichthyes; order Myliobatiformes; family Dasyatidae; genus Hemitrygon; species Hemitrygon akajei. The sequence continues at coordinate 4,449,251 of NC_133136.1, read as the reverse complement.
GGAATAGGCCCTTCTGGCCCTAACCCTTGGCTAATGACAGGACAATTTACAATAACCAATTAACTTACCCAATACTATTGTGTATTTAATAATTATATGGGAGTAATCTTGTATCTTGTGTGTGTGTATTTTGGGTGCTGTATGTGTATTTATTCACTCAATCTCAGGATATATAAATATCCTATAAAAAGTATTCAACCCCGCCCCCCCTTGGAAGTTTTCATGTTTTATTGTTCTACATTGTATAACAGTGATTTAATTTAACTTTTTTGACACTGATGAACAGAAAACGACTTTCGTGTCAAAGTGAAAATAGATCTCTATGAAGTGATCTAAATTGATTACAAATAAAAAACACAAATTGATTGGGTAAGTACTCGTTCCCTTCAAGTATTTAGAAGATGCACCTTTGCCAGCAATTACAGTCTTGAGTCTGTGTTGATAGGTATTCAGCAGCTTTGCACATCTGGACACTGCAATTTTGCTCCATTCTTCTTTACAAAACTGCTCAAGCTCTGTCAGATTGCATAGGGATCGTGAGTGAACAGCCCTTTTCAAGTCCAGCCACAAATTCTCAATTGGATTGAGGTCTGAACTCTGACTTGGCCACTCCAGGACATTAACTTTGTTGTTTTTAAGCCATTCCTGTGTAGCTTTGGCTTTATGCTTGGAGTCATTGTCTTGCTGGAAAACAAATCTTCTCCCAAGTCACTGTTCTCTTGCAGACTGCATCAGATTTTCCTCTGGAATTCCCCTGTATTTTGCTGCATTCATTTTACCCTCTACCTTCACAAGCCTTCCAGGGCCTGCTCCAGTGAAGCATCCCCACAGAATGATGCAGCCACCACCATGCTTCACGATAGGGATGGTGTGTTTTCGATGATGTTCAGTGTTTGGCTTATGCCAAGCATACTGTTTAGTCTGATAGCCAAAAGCTCAATTTTGGTTTCATCAGACCATAGAATCTTTTTCCAGCTGACTTCAGAGTTTCCCACGTTCCTTCTGGCAAACACTAGCCGAGATTTCATGTGAGTTTTTTTCAACAGCGGCTTTCTTTTTGTCACTCTCCCATAAAGCTGTGACTGATGAAACATCCGGACAACAATTGTTGTATGCACACTTTCCCATCTCAGCAACTGAAGCTTCTAACTCCTCCAGAGTTGTCATAGGTCTCTTGGTGGCCTCCCTCACTAGTCCCCTCTTCCACAGTCACACAGTTTTTGGCAGATTTACAGCTGTGCCATATTCTTTCCATTTCTTGATGATTGGTTTAACTGCACTCCAAGGGATATTCAGTGACTTGGAAATTTTCTTGTATCCATCTCCTGACTTGTGCTTTTCAATAACTTTTTCGCAGAGTTGCTTGGAGTGTTCTTTTGTCTTCATGCTGTAGTTTTTGCCAGGACACTGACTCACCAGCAGTTGGACCTTCCAGATACAGGTGTATTTTTACTAAAATCAGTTGAAACACCTTGACTGTGCACAGGTCTCCAAAAACAGATCTCCATTTAACTAATTATGTGACTTAAAAACCAATTGGCTGTACCACTGATGATTTGGTGTGTGTGTGGGTGAGGTGGGAGTGTGGTGAATACTTATGCAATCATTTTGTGTTTCATGTTTGTAATTAATTTAGACCACTTTGTAGAAATTCATTTTCACTTTGATACGAGTTTTTAGTTGATCAGTGTCAAAAAAGCCAAATTAAATCCACTGTGTTCAATGTTGTAAAACAATAAAACATGAAAACTTCCATATATATGTGTGTGTGTGTGTGTGTGTGTGTGATATACACATACATACACATAAGTGGTATATATAGAGGAAACAGGATAAAACCATATGATGTAGGAGCAGATTTAGGCCATTTGGCCCATCAGGTCTGTTCTGCATTGGTTTTTCTGGGATGATCTCTGATGCTGATGAACAACGCTTCAACATTTACAAGTGGGAAGACATCTATCTCTAGGCTGGACAAACTTGGTCTGTTTTCTCTGGAGCAGTGGAGGCTGAGGGGAGATCTGAGAGAAGGTTACAGGACTATGTGAGCCATAGATAGATTAGACAGAGAGTATCGTTTCCAAGGGTTGAAATGTCTAATACCAGAGGTGAGAGCGTGTAATTTCAAAGGAGATGTGAGGGGCAAGTTTTTTACACACAGAGTGGTGGGTGTCTGGAATGTGCTACTGGGATGGTGGTAGAGGCAGATACATTAGAGACCTTTAAGACATGTTTAGATAAGCACATGAATATGAGGGAAAAGTGTAGGCAGAAGGGATTAGTTTAGTTAGCCATTTGATTGCTAATTTAATTGGGACTGGGACTTCAGCACTTGAGTTAAAGGGAACGGTTAAATAGGTTAGCCCTATATTCCCTGGAGTGTAGGAGAGTGAGGGGAGATTTGACAGGGGTATACAAAATTAAGAGGGTATAGGTAAGGTAAATGCAAGCAGGGTTTTTCTACTGAGGTTGGTTGAGACTAGAACTAGAGGTCATGAGTTAACAATAGAAGGTGAAACATTTAAGTAGAACTTCTTGACTCTGAGCATGGTGAGAGTGCGGAACAAGCTACCAGCGGAAGTTCAAAGTAAATTTATTATCGAAGTGCATATATGTCAACATACACAACCCCGAGGTAAGTTTTCTTCGGGCATACATGATAAATCGTAAGAAACACAATAGAATCAATGAAAGAGCACACCCAACAGGGTGGACAAACAACCAATGTGCACAAGACAACAAACTGTGCAAGTACAACAGATAACCAGAAGTAATAACAATAAATAAATAACCAGAACATGAGATGAGTCCTTAAAAGTGAGTCCATAGGTTGTGGGAACAGTTCAGCGATGGGGTGAGTGAAGTTATCCCTTCTGACGAATAAACTCTTCTTGGGCTTCCAGCTGGGTATAGGTATTGATTTTTACCGACATTTCAATGACAAATTCTGCCATCTTCATTAGGGATGATGCCTGGGCATTTCTAGGCCAGTGGTATTTATACCCCTATAGGCTGTCTCTCCTGATTGGTTAGTCCTCATCCAATCAGATTTCCACTGTCCCACCTTTTTTAAAATCGAATTGCAGTACTTACTTAGAGTAAGACCTTCATCTTTGCTAAAATTATTTTTCAATGGCTTCCTTCACCAGGAGGTCCCAAAAGCCATTGGTGTGGCACAGTAGCTTTGTGTCATCAAAGTCACTCCAAGGACCATTGTTCTGGTACAGCCGATTTCTCTGGGTAACCCAGATGGATATACCTCCTGTGCTCCTTGATGTGGGTTTGCACTGCGTCTGGCTGATATATGCTGCTTGCTTTCACAGGATTACTGGCATTTACAGACAGACAGACAGACAGACAGACATACTTTATTGATCCCAAGGGAAATTGGGTACAGAATTACAGAAGACTTGGTTAATGTGGTTAGGTAACAGATATATTGCAGAGACTCTGCATCTCCACATTCTACCCAAACTGCTGTCACACCTCAGGTCCTATAGATTGGGAAGGAACAGAAGGTGACAAAACTGAGAATAAGCGGGAATATAAAAAGACAGGTGGAATAGGTATCAAAATCAAAATGAAATATTTTAACTTTAGGAAAAAATGGGGATCCAACAGATATTTTAAATAGTTTATTTGTCTGAGTAGACAAAGAAGACCATAAGATCCAGGGGCAGGATTAGGCTATTCAATCCATTTCCCTCTCAACCCCATTCTTCTGCTTTCTCCCTGTAAGCCTGACTATCAACATTTACCTTAAATATACCTAATGACTTGGCCTCCACAGCTGCCTGTGGCAACGAATTCCACAGGTTCACCAACTTCTGGCTAAAGAAGTTCCTCCTCATCTTTCTTCTATATGGATGCCCCTCTATTTTGAGGTTGTTCCCTCTAGTCCTAGACTCCCCCACCATAAAAACATCTTCTCCACATCAATTCTACTGAGTGCTTTCCACTTTCAACAGATTTCAAGGAGATCTTCACTCATTCTTCTAAATTCCAGCGAGCACAGGCCCAGAGCCTTCCAATGCTCTCATATGATAAGCCTTCCAAACCCACAATCATTTTTATGAATCTCCTTTGTCTCTTCTCGAATATCAACACACCCTTTCCTAGATAAGGGGCCCTAAACTGCTCACAGAAGACAACCTACTGGATATTCAAAGGAAACTAACTTTAAGTCTACCATTGGGTTTCCACAAAATTAACGTTAGCAAAATAATAGTGATGAGGACAATAATAACATAGAGGAGAGATGAGTGATCAAAACTAGATATCCTCAATTCCAGCATTCTCTAAGCCCTCTTGCTTCAGGATTTGATTCTTCAGATTATAAACTCTGCAAGCTACACTGACTTTAAGAAGATACGAGGGCAAACCGAGCCGTGGCAACCTGGTCAGCCCGGTTGGTGTCTATTGACAGGAAATTTCAGAACAAAAAAATCCATTATATTTTATTAGAGAGGTTGCTAGAGTAAGGGTGTTTATGAGTTTTATTCATATGACTTCCAAATACCTAAAAGGAAGATTCATGTACGGGTATTCCAACTGGAAGGATTTGAGAAGTATTGTCCTAAAAAGATTGAAGTGGAATTTCAAAGTGATATTAATTCCCAATCTAGCTACTATGATAGAAAGTCACATATCTATACCTGACTCTGAAACAACTTCAAATGACAACACAAACCAGTTCTCTACGCGGTGCCAAACTGGTTTACAGAGGGCTGTCATCACACATCAGGGCTTTCCCTCAAGTTGTCCGTAGGAGTACTGAGGCTTCATAAGGCATTGGTCAGACTGCACAGAGTAATGTGAACAATTCTGGGCTCCTTGTCTAATAAAAGATGGGCTGGCACTGGTGAGGGTCCAGAGGAGGTTCACAGGAACGATCCTGGGAATAAACAGGTTAATGTATGAGGAACATTTGATGGCTTTGGGCCTCTACCCACTGGACTTTAAAAGAATGAGGGGGGGATCTCATTGAAGCCTATTGGATATTGAAAGGCCTAGATAGAATGGATGTGGAGAGAATAATTCCTGTAGCGGGAGAGTCAGGACCAGTCGGCGCAGCCTCAATATAGAGAGATATCCATTTAGAACAGAGATGAGAAATTTCTTTAATCTAACCAGAGGGTGGTGAATCTGTGGAATTCATTGCCACAGACAGCTGTGGAGGCCAAATCATTGGGTATATTTAAAGTGGTTGATAGGTTCTTGATTAGTCAGGGTGTCAAAAGTTACAGGGAGAAGGTGGAGCAGACTAGATGGACTGAATGGCCTAATTCTGCTATGTCTTATGGTTTTTCACCTGCTGGATCAATGACCTTCCTTCAATCTCAGTCAGATAAAGGGAAGCTTGTGTAATATTCAATTCTATCTGGAACTCCTCAGCAACAGAAGCTGTTTACTCTTAATACAACCCACAGGCATGGGCTGCTAAATGACAGGTGACTTCTGGGCCGCAAAAACCCCAGACAGCATGTTGGGGTGCCACTGTAGTGTAGTGGTTAGCATGATGCTATTATAGCTAAGGGCATTTCAGAGTTGTGAGTTTGATTCTGGCGACCCCTGTATGTTCTTCCCATGAGCGCTAGGACTTCATCTGACAGTCCAAAGACCTACTGGTTAGTAGGTTAATTGGTCATTGTAAATTGTCCCATGATTAAGCTAGGATTAAACTGGTGGGTGCTGGGCTGTGCAGCTCATTGTGCCAGAGGGGCCTGTATTTTCAATTAAAGAGACCACCACCTCATCAGTAAAGTCACATTGACTAGAAATTCAAGTGGACTGGCCATATAACCACTATGGCTTTAACCCTGCAGAAAGCAATTCAATCCTGACACAATGGTTTTTCAAACATCAACGAGGTACTGCGCATTTCCACGTGCCTAAAAGAATTTGGTTACTACAACACTCAAAAGCTTGATGCCATTCCACGACAGATGACTTATATTGCAGCCAGCAATGACTGTAGTGCATGGAATTTACACAATCAACTTTTGTTATCCAGTAGGTGGCTGTCACTTCACCCCTCAAATACATTAGATACACGAGATCACCGCCACCTCCAGGTTCCCCTCTAAGTTGCACACCAGTGCGATCTGGAATTGTCATTGGGTCCGTATTGTGGAAATCCCTATCACTGCAGTGGTTCAAATTGGCTCACTATCATCTTGGCAAAGGCAACTAGGGATAAGGAATGGCCTTGCCAGCAATACCAAAGACGTGGATAATTCTGAACGGATTCCACAACCTACAGACTCACTTTCAAGGACTTGACAAATCATATTCTCAGTATTATTTTTTTATTTGCACAATTTGTCTTCTTTTGCACTTTGGTTGTTTGTCAGTCTGTTTATGAATACAGTAGTTTTTCAAAAATTTCCTTCTATTTCTTTATTTTGCTGTAAATGCCTGCAAAAAATGAATCTCAAATGTAGTAGATTCCGATTAATTGGCTCATTGGTTATTTGAGGTAGCCACTTATTTGGGACAACTCTTAAAGAACAAAATCGAATTGAGGAAGTAGCTGGGACTCCCTTCATTTATTTGGGCCACTATGCCACTTAACTGGGACAGGAAACTGTTGCCGAGCAGTTTCTAACCAGCATTAGTTGAGTGCACTTGTGTAGCCATCAGACACCACACCGCGCTTAGAGTGAAAAGTTTTCAAATAGCATCAGTCACATGTGATTCAAAAAGCAGTGACTTTTCATAATTTTGTATCAGGAAATGTATTGTTGGAATATGATAACACTTCATGCAGGAAGGCAATGAAGGCAGACCATTATCTGCATGAGGTGTCTGCACTGATTTTGTTCATTTAGGCAATCTAAAGTACACTAGATGAAAACCACCATCAATAACTATCAGGAACTAATAGTTTTATAGTACTGTAGTAGTCTTGGCAGTATTTATTCTGTACTTTATTTAAATACATAATTTGCTACCGAACTAAGCTGTAGTTTGCCTTTTTTAATATATTTTTAACTATTTCCATGGAACTTTGCTAATTGGGGCAGCCACTTGGCTCAAAACGTACTGGTCCCAATGTGTCACAATTAACCGGAATGCACTGTATATGATGACATATATGTAATTTGATAATAAATTTACTTTGACTTTGAAAAATGAATAAAGGCTAAAACAGAAATTTACACAGCAATGTTATTCGATGATTCAAACAGACAAAACTGTGGCAAATGTAGAATCCAGGACACACAGTCGACTGGATGAACACTAGCTTCGAGCCAACTTGCAAACTCCATTTCCTTACTCCCTATGCGACAGATTCCAAATATCTTTTGCTTTTCAATGTATTCACATACATTGAAAGTTTAGCAAATAATACCCTACATCAAAAGAAAAACAGGCAAATGTTCGAACTCCTCCAAGTTCAGTGGAGACATCACTCAAGAAATCTTAGCTAAATTTAACGCAAGTTAATTAATTTGCAAGGTACAGGAACAGAGGAAAAGGAGAAGTTATATGGTATTAGCCACACTGTGTTCATTTCTGATCACTTCATTAAGGTAAGGATGTGGGAGCTTTAGAGGGTGCGGAGGAGATTTACTAGGATCGGCCTGTATCAGAGAGCATGTCTTTTGAGGATAGGTTGAGTGAGCCAGGGTTGTTCTCTTTGGAGTGAAGGGGATGAGAGGTGACTTGATAGAAGCATACAACATGATCAGAGGCATAAGTAGATTGGACAGCCAGAGATATTTTCTCATGGTAGAAATTGTTAATGCTAGGGGTTAATAAGGGAATTGGAGGAAAGTATAGGGTGATGTCAGAAATATTCTTTACATAGTGGTGGGTGCGTGGAATGCCCTGGGCGCGGTGGTGGAGGCAGATACATCACGGACATTTAAGAAACTCTCAGATAAGCACATAGATGATAGGAAATGGAGGGCTCTGAGGGAGGGAAGGGTTAGATTGATCTTAGAGTAGGTTAAAAGGTAATTGAAAGCTGCATAGCCAGTACTGTGCTGTAATGTTCTATTATAAAATGTTCTATTTCATTTAAAAAATTCAACAAAATGAATCCAACAATGATAGTTGGATAGGTATAAAATACTGGTAAGTGATTGATAATGTTGGTTTATGGAGTAAACACATTAACGATATTAAACCAGTATAAAGCTAGTTATTATCGGTGTCCTCTCCAGCAGCATACTAACATACGGTACAGCACGGTAGCGTAGTGATTAATGTGACACTATTTCAGCTCTGGGTGTCGGAGTTTGGAGTTCAATTCCAGAGTCCTCCTTAAGGAGTCTCTGTACGTCCTCACTGTGGAATGTGTGGGTTTCCACCGGGTGCTTTGGTTTCCTCCCACAGGCCAATTGTCTTGTGAATAGGTTAGTTTTAAATCGGGTTTGTCGGAGTTTGCTGGGGTGGTGCGGCTTGAAGGTTGTGCTGTATCTCTAAGTAAATGAAACAGATTAAAAGCTGAAATACAATGACTAGTTAATCATTTCCATTTGCTGTAATATTTAATTAAGGGAAATAAAACAAAAACAACAGAAATAACTTGCTGAGCATGACAATAGATACACAGCACAAATCGTATATCAGTAGATATTAAATAAGTTGCAATTAAACTTAGACTCTTCAAAAAATATTTTGGTGTTCATCATGGAAAGGAATATTTATTTAATAGAACTGATTTAACATAGAGAACTCTCTAACAAATGTCACATGGTAAAAAGATGCGTGATAAAAATGTGCATTAGTTACTGATGACGCGGCACATGTCTTGGTAAAAAGACTACATTTATACCATCTTTCAGGGTACCCTAAAGATCTTTACGGCTTTTAAAGAATTTCAGGAAATGGGGTCAATGTTGGAGTGCAGGAAACATAGCGGCCAATTTGGGGAGACCAGCCTATATGGTGGAGTATACGCTGGTGGAAAGGCAGCTCACTCATCTCAAAGTGTGCACAGCACGTGTTAGTGACTCAAAAAGTAAATGGAGGAAACTGAAAATCAAGTGGAATATTGGAAAATGAATCCTGAAATCCCCCCCCCTCAAAAATTGCCACATAATTCTATTGCTGAAATCTCTGGGTTGGTGCACAAAGAACGATGACAGAAGCAATGCTTCTTTCAGTAGAGGTTTTGCCTCTGATTAAGAAGTTCTAAGTTGAAGTCACACTCCAGAGATTGCAGTATAACAATATACACTGAATGCTCATGAGCGCCTTGCATTGTCTGGTGCTATGTCTTCCCAAGATGTAACAAACTGCTGCTGCCCAGGGAATTCCCCAGTAATGCCCATCTCTCCAAGTCCGCTGACCCTTGGATGTACAAAGCTTTGACTGTAGCCGATTAAGGTGCAGTCAGATAACTGGTGAAGTTGAGCAGGTACTTTGTGGAACTTTGCATTAGCCCCCGACAGCTTAGTGCACAGTACAGTGTGCTCACAAACACTGGTCCAGTCTAATGGATGATAAAACCTTTTCTTCACATCAAGCATGATAGATTTCCCATCCACTAGAACAGGACTGCCAGTCTGAGGCATGTGGACCCCTTGGTTAATGGCAAAATAAAAGATTGGGGACCCCAGCATTGTCGTCACCTCTTGGTGACCAGACACAGCTCAATAAATGAACAAACATACCAATGGAGCCTGAGTTCTGATAAGTAATCCCAGTTAAAGCTGAGAAATTCATTCTCATACATTGCTGAGTAATTGAAGTTTCATCCCATCAGAGTTCCTGCTAGAGCCTACAATAACATCAGTAACCATGTCATGTCTGTGTCCCTGGTGCAGTAAACAACAGCCTGTACTTATTCACAAATAATCCATACTATCTCTACTTCCTGGATACCATAGTCTTTAAAAGAGGAGTTATCAACACAAGAGATTCTGCAGATGCTGGAAGTGCAGAGCAACACACACAAAATTCTGGAGAAACTCAGCAGGTCAGGCAGCATCTATGGAGGGGAATAAAGTCGACATTTGGGCTGAGGCCAGTCCTGATGAAGGGTCTCGGCCCGAAATGTCAACTGTTCATTCATTTCCATAGATGCTGCCTGACCTGCTGAGTTCCTCCAGCGTTTTGTGTGTATTGCTCTTTAAAAGTGGAGTCAGACCAACTACACACTTTGTCAGGCCACCTCAGTTTCTGCTTTTTAAGCAATGTTTACATTCAGAACTGAGCCTTCCTGTTACCTTCAGCTGCATTTCCCTTTTATACCCAACATTCATCTCACTTGCTGATTTGGGAACGTGGGTCTCAGAGACTGTGCGGTGAAAGACAGAGAAATGTTCAGTCACCTAATATATCACATCCACTGAACGCTTACAGTGACACAGCCTCTTATTTTGATTTCTGATGAGAAATCTTTACGCAGGCCACACTACAGCAAGAAGTGTGAGGTTGTAGACCCCTCTGCCCGCACGTGGATTGTTCTTATGGTTGGTGTTATTCTCAACTTCCTAGTCCCTTGATAATTCCGAAGCTCGGCAGTAGATCTGTGTCACACCTGATTGTTGGCTGCCTGATACTGCAGTAATTGTTCCTTTAGTTCACAGGATGAATACAGACCACACATGAGGACATGCCTACATTGCAGTCCTCCCCAAATTACATGCATATCTAAGAGATTCCCTCTGAACAGAGGTTTCCCTGTCAGAGAGACTGCTTGTAGCCCTGAAGGGATTCTGTGAAGTAAACATCCTCTCCTGCATAGTGATCAACAGCCTCTTCAAATCCTCCCTCTCCTAGTCTAGAGTTAACACCACTCCATATAGTTACAACATAATGATTTGTTTTGCAACAGCACTACATTGCAATACATTCAAAAACTATAAATTGCAAGAAGTATTTATAATTTAAATATTCTTTATTGGAATTTAGTTTTTCTGTACTGCTGTTCTCTCTCACTCTCAGTATCAGTACTTGGGCGTGTATATTAATAAACAGTGGAAAGCAGAGCCAAAAGAGTGAGGTATTGTCCATTCCAAAATCTAATGGCGGAGGTGGAGAAGTTGTTCCTGAAATGTTGAGTGTGTATCTTCAGGCACCTGTAGCTCCCCTTTTGAAGATGTCCTGGATGGTAGGGAGGCTACTGGCCATGATGGAGTTGAGTTTGCAACTGTCAGCAGGTTGGGCACTGGGCATCGCATTTGCCTCTTTAACTGCACGCCATCACATTGCATTGCTAAGACTGCACAACACCCCGTGAACAAAGTTATTTCATGCAAACCCAGTAACGGTTCTTAATGATGCACAATGGAAAATCACATACATACCATTGCCTTGGGTAAAAGGCAGTAGGTACGCTGATTTTTAGAGTACGGGGGTGAGAAACGTTTAGATCTGCATATCAACAGATCAATGGATGTCTGGTCATCAGTGCATTCCTTCTCAAGTCCACTAAGGACAACTGAAGTGCCTAATACCAGAGGTCAAGGTGAGAGGGGGCAATTTCAAAGGTGTGAGGGGCAAGTTCTTTTACACCCAGAGTGGTGGCTTCCTGAGGTGGAGGTAGAAGCAGAAATATTAGGGACTTTTAAGAGACAGTTAGGCACATGAATGTGCGGAAAGGAGACAGACATTGTGTTAGGCAGAGGGGATTAGTTATGCTGCCCATTGGATTACCAATTTAATTGGATCAGAACACCATTGTGGGCTGAATGGCCTGTTCCTGTGCTGTACTGTTCTATGTCCTAACTGCAGGACTCCCATCCAAAATGAACCAGCTCAGCTCAGCACAGCACAGCTGAACAAGGGCTCTCCTGATCTCCATGAACGAGTGCAGTGTCATCATGTACATTTATAATGCTTGACCTATTTTTGTGCAGCCAGTGTTAAAAGGAGTGTGGTGCCTCATTTGGAGAGATCCACAGAAATGTGTTAGTATTTAATAAGTTAGAATTCATTTATTACATAAAGACAAAAACTCCTTTCCTCTTCAAGACAGGACGATGGTTGCAGTGTTTTGCAGGCTGGCTAAGCGTTATATGCATTGTGTGGCTGCAGGTATGTCATGGCACAGAAGTTCTTTGGCAGCAGGAAGGGGTTGCTGGCTACGTGAGGAGTTGCGGACCAGTGAGGGCCTGATGCTGCAAGGTCTGTGGTGTCAGGTACGTAGTTAGGGTAGATTCGGGGGAAAAGATGGGGTCCAGGAGGCAAGTCAGAGCTGAGGTCACAATGCAGAAGGCCCCTGAGAAAGAAGAGGGTAAGGGGGAAATGTTTAAATGTAAAAAGGTATCAATGGGCAGCCAGTTCCCATTGGCATCTTCCACTGGATTAGGGCTTATGCAGGCAGGCCTCCTTTACATCTTGTTGAGAGTTGTAAACTCAGTCAGCTCCATCATAGGCACAAACCTCTCCACCAAAGTGCACCTTCATAGGTGATGCCTCAGAAGGTGGTATCCATCATGAAGGACACCCATCACCCAGGCCATGCCTTCTTCTCATTGTTACTATCGAGGAGGAGGTACAGGAGCCTGGAGAGTCACACTCAACAATTTAGTAACAGTGTTCTCCCCTCTGCCATCAGATTTCTGAATGAATCATGAACCTATGAATACTTTCTTATTATTCTGCTAGTTTCACACTACTTATTCATTTTTTATATTTTTATTGTAACTTCTATTATTTTTATGTCATTCACTGTACTGCTGCTGCAAAACAACAAATTTCATGACATATCTCAGTGTTAATAAAGCTGATACTGAAATATTAAATGTGAACATCACTTCCTGTTAGATACAGACACAAGCGGAATCCAAACATGGAATGCCTGTTGTTGGGATACCACTGTGTTTGTCCAGTTACATTCTTGCACCCAAATGGAGGAGCCAGAAATGACAAACTTACAGATTGGTACATTGACTGATTTACTGAAGAGTGTTTTATTACAGGAGCATGCTACACTACACAGTTCCTCGGCCAATAGCTCTGTCTAATAGGCTGTATGTCCAATTCTAATCTGTCCTCTTGTATCAGTTGCAAGTTGATTACTCTATACATTCAGAATTCAGTATTTTATTAAGTAAAGTCCCATCCTGGAAACAGTCAGGAACTCAGTTCTAACAAACCAGACTAAAAATTAACAAACAGGCATGGGACTGCACACAGATGTGAAATGGGACTGAGAGAAGAGCAAGATAAAGGACTGGAGAATAAATGGAAATGTTGAGGGAGGGACTATGCTGTGCCTGCCCACTCATTCACCGAGACTGCAGGACAGGTCGAAACAGTGGTTATAACACACATGGGCTACTCGCCTTTATTGGTTGAGGGTAAACTGTGTTCGAACATACATAACACGAGCTTGGCCACAGCTGGGGTTACACTACATTTCATAGTCACCAGACTTCAAGAAGAATGTGACAGCATCATAGAGGTTGCAGAAGAGATTCATTGCTTTTAACCCTTCAGTGAAGAAAGACAGGCTCTTCCAGTTTATGCCTGTAGGTTGCCCAGTTTTATGGACAAGTAAGTGTCTTCTCTGTTTCAAAGTGAACAACCTCATCTAATACCTTATGGTCTTATTCCAGTTCTGGTAAGATCCTTGTAAACCTCAACACCTTTTTATACCATTTCTATCAGTAGACTGTTGCAAACAGTCGAGGCATTAATCTTTGCTTACATTGTATGTCTCAGCTCAAAGAAAGCACTGCAGTATCTTTGCATTAGCAACCTGCCTTGATATCTTTATGTTCTGTTCAAGGCCCTTTTGCATCAGTCAGAATCCTCTCATTTACTGCAAATATCCTTTCCTTGTCCAGATTCACCACTTTTCTCCTCAAATGCCTCAATTATGTCTATTAGTCTACATTCTAAAGCATACTCCTCACTATCAACTACATACACTACTTCTGAATCACCTGAAACTTTCCTATCATGCACTCTACATTAAACCTACATCACTGATATTACAAAATACAAGGGAGTTGAGTACCAAACCCAGCGGAAACCCATTGCTAACACTTCCAATGTGAACAAGGACTGTGCCTTTGAGCTAAGCTTGGTCCTCCATTGCCACTTCCCCTTGGACCAGACTGACATGCAGACCCTGTCCAGCCTAACCCCACTGACCCTTTAACCTGCAGAACGTGAGACAGGTGCTCTAGAACCCATTCTAATTCATTCTGGCACACTGTCTTATTAAAAAAAAAGTTTCAATCTCCAATAAGGTCCCTTCAAAGACCTTAATAGAGGCTATTATAGTGTAATAAACACCAAAGAATGTAAGCAATCCCAAATTCACGGTCAGCCAATGAACAATTTGAATTATTACCTGTTACCTACACTGGCTATCCAGCATCACTGCTTACATACATACGTAGTTACCATCAGAGGCTAGATCTCCCGTGTCCTCTGTCAGCTGTGGTCATAGCAGATAACAGTGTTATTCTTGCCTTTCCAATCGAAAACGTCACAACAAATTCACTGAATCTTCATTGAGGTCATTACAACAAATGGTACAATTTGCACTTATTGTGCAAGATATTTCAGACAATATTTATTACACAAACCAACAGAGTATGTAGTGAATTCCCTGGTAGCAACATAAATTTGAACTTTCAATCTTCTGTAACCATTAAACTAAAAATAGCATTAAAACAGTGGTCTTATTTCTCAGGATGTCCCAAAGCACTTTACAGCCAAACAAGTACATATGAAACTGATGAGGTGTTGTATTGAAGGAACGGCGAAAGGTCATTTGAGAATGGCAATATCAGCAACATTATTAAAAAATAATCTGTCTAACATTATCTCAACTCTGCATTAACCAGATCAGGTTCATAACCCATTATGTCTCACTTCTGGTTTTGTAAGCACAATTATTATAAAGATAGTTCCTACATGCACATTGTGTGACTGAACAAGAGACGATTTGAGGAACTATTTTACTCATTAATACAGTTGAACTGTTGGAAAATCCAATCCAAGAGTTATTTTAAATGTTTCACACACTTGCCATTCAAACTAAATACTGTTAAGTCTGTGGGATAGTCTCTCCCTTAGTATATTGGCAGATAGCTTGGGATCACAAAATTCATGTTAGCTTATAAGGCTGAGGCATGACTTCTCATGCATTTAGCCTTGAATCAGTTTAATTCAAAACCTGCACTTCCCATTATCTAAACCAATGCATAGCTTCAAAATATTGTTTCTAAAGTCGTAGAACTTAAAACATTCAGCTTTCTGTTAAAAGAATCCAGAGGCAAAGTTCTACTGTAAATGTGTTTTAACTATTTCCCTTTTTCCAGGAGTGAGCGAATGCATAAAACGAAAACAGTAGGTCAATTTAAAACCAGCCTCGAACAAAGTAATTGATTTGAGCCTGGCACTGAACGTGCTAAATGTTACCTTCTGCCAGTTTGCCAGCAACACGGCTGTTTGAATGGCAGATCAAACAGAACACGAGAGAGCGCATACACATACACACACCCAACACAATACCAGGCGAGCTTCAGTCCATACAAACCACAGGTCTCTGTGTTGTGGACTGATGAACCACATATCAAAAACACAGGAAAGGGAAAAGGAAGGTTTGGCACTCGAATGAAAAAAAAAATGCACTCATAAAGTGATTTGCAGCATGCTGGGACTTTCTGGTTTATGTAATACATTCCTCTCTTTTCCAATAAAAAGTCTTTTTTTTTTGTGTATTAAAAAAAAGACAGCACCTTCCTATATTTTGATCTTCCACCTTCCTGGCTTCTCTTTTATTTCCCCCCTGCTGTTTTTGCTTTTGTTTCTCAGGCTTTTTAAGCAGTTAGTTTCTGGATGGTGTTGTTGTAGTACTGTGTGATGGTGGGGGTTAGCGGGTTCCAGTTGTTGGCATGCAGCTCGATAACTTCGAGGAGGAGAGACCTCGACAGTGCTGACTCGGAGGGGCCCAGCATCTTGTCGCGTGCGGTGGCCAGCAGCTCTGTCATCATCTCTGGCAACTGTTCCTCCAGTAACTTGCCTGTGCTCTGCAGCTGTCAAATGATCCAATGGGCACACGTCAAAACATAAACCATACAACAGTTCCATACAGTACAGGCCCCATGGCCTACAGTGTCGTGCTGACCTTTAAATATACTCTAAGATCAAGGTAGCTCTTCCCTCCACATAACCCTCCATTTTTCTTTCATCTATGTGCCTATCAAAGAGTTTCTTTAATGTTCCTAACGTATCTGTCTCTGTCACCACCTCAGGCAGAACGTTCCACGCACCCACCTTTCTCTGCGTGAATAAAATCTACCTCTGAAAACCCCCTATAATTTCCTTCAATCTCCTTAAAATGATACCCCGCGTATTACCTATTTCCGCCCTGGGAAAAAGTCTCTGGCTAGAGTGCCAAGATCGGCAGGGGGCAGAAGTAAGGAGAGTGGTTATTACTAAGGAGAAGGTTCTTGGCAAAAGGTCTCAAGGTAGATGTCAACTGGACCAGTTGGGTGACACCCCAGGGTTCTGAAAGACATACCTATAGAGATTGTGGAGGCACTAGTAATGATCTTTCAAGAATCAGTAGATTCTGGAATGGTTCTGGAGGACTGGAAAATTGCAAATGTCACTCCAGTCTTTGAAAAGGGAGTGAGGCAGAAGAAAATGAATTATTGGCCAGTTAGCCTAAATTCAGTGGTTGGGAAGATCTTGGAGTCCATTATTAAAATTCAAAGTAAATTTATTATCGAAGTACATATATGCCACCATATACAAAACTCTGAGATTCACTTTCTTACGGGCATGCTCAATAAATCCAATAACCAATGATCAATGAAAGATCTCACCAACTGGGTGGACAACCACTGTGTAAAAGGCAATAGACTGTGCAAATAGAAAAAGAAAGAAAAAAAAATAATAATGATAAATAAATAAACAATAAAAATCAAGAACATGAGATGAAGAGTCCTTGAAAGTGAGTCCACAGATCGTGTGAAGAGTTCAGTGATAGACCAAGTTATTGCCTCTGGTTCAAGATCCTGATGGTTGAGGGGTAATAACTGTTCCTGAACCTGGTGGTGTGGGTCCTAAGGCTCTCTTCTATGGCAGCAGTGGGAAGAGAGCATGACCTGGTTGGTGAGGGTCCCTGATGATGGGTGCCGCTTTCCTGCGACAACCAGGTGCTCAATGATAGGGAGGGGCTTCATGTGATGGACTGAGCTGTATCCAGTACTTTTTGTAGGATTTTCCATTCAAGGGAATTGGTGTTTCCATGCCAGGCTGTGATTCAGCCAGTCAATATACTCTCCATTACATATCCATAGAAATTTGTTAAAGTTTTAGATGTCATGCTGAATCTTCGCACACTTCTAAGGAAGTACAGGCACTGCATGCTTTCTTCGTAATTGTACATCTGGGCCCAGGACAGATTCTCTGAAATGATAACACCGAGCAAGCTAAAGTCATTAGCCCTCTTCACTTTCGATTCCCCACTGAGGACTGGCTCATGGATGCCTGGTTTCCTTCTCCTGGTCAATAATCCACTCTTTGGTCTTGCTGATATTGAGTGAGAGATTGTTGTGCTAACACCACTCAACCATATTTTAAATTTCACTCCCATATGCTGATTCATCACCACTTTTGATACGGCCTATGACAGTGGTGTCACCAGCTAACTTAAATATGGCATTCGAGCTGAGTTTATCCACACAGTTTAAAATGTAAAGCAAGTAGAGCTGGGGGCTAAACACACAGCGTTGTAGTGCACTTGTGCTGATGGAGATTATGGAGGAGATGATGCGACTCCGAATTGCCTAGGGTGTCCAAGTGAGGAAACTGAGGCCAAGGTCTTGAAGCTGTTTGGTTGGTTCTGAAAGGATGATAGTATTGAATGCCAAGCTGCTGTCAACAAGAGCATCCTGATGCATGAGGCATTGTTGTCCAGATGTTCCATAGTTGAGTGAAATGGCATCTGTGGTGGACCTGTTGTGTTGCTTGGCAAAACTGGAGCAGATCCAAGTCACTTCTCAGGCAGGAGGAGATATGCTTCATCACCAACCTCTCAAAACACTTCATTACTGTGGATGTAAGTGCCACTGGATGATACGTCATTGAGGAAGATCACTACGTTCCTTTTAGGCACCATTATGGTTGAAGCCTGCCTGAGGTAGGTAGGTACCTAAGACAGCTGAAGTGAGAGGTTAAAGATCTGAGTGAACACCACATCCAGTTAATTAGCACAGGTCTTTAGTACTGGCCAAGTACACCAGCTGGGCCAGACGCTTCCCATGGGTTCTCTGTCCTGAAGGCTGCTCTCACATCAGCCTCAGAGACTGAAATCACAGGGTCATTGGGGGATTTGTGATGGCTCCTCCATGTCAAAACTTATAAGACACTGAGCTCATCTGGAAGCGAAGCCCTGTGCCAGCTATGTCACTTGGCTGCACTTTATAAGAGGTGATAACATTCAAGCCCTGCCACAACTGACAAGTAGTCTTCGTTGATTCAAGTTGAGTCTGGAATTGTCACTTCACTTGTGAGATGGCCTTCTGGAGACTGTACCTTAAGAACGCGGTTTCTTCCTTAATTAAAGATAAGGTTTAAAGGTACGTGGAGGCACATGATAAAGTAAACCAAAGTCAGCTTTAAGGGGAAATGTTGCCCAGCAAATCTGTTGGAATTCTTTGAAGAAATAATAGGCAGGATAGACAAAGCAGAGTCGGTGGATGTTGGTTACTTGGATTTTCAGAAGGCCTTTGACAAGGTGCCACACATGAGGCCCATGGTATTACAGGAAGGATACTGGCATGGATAAAATATTGGCAAATTAGTAGGAGACAAAAAGCAGGAGTAAAGGGGAAATATTCTAGTTGGCTGTTGGTGAATAATGGTATTCCACAGGGGTCTGTGTTGGGGTGATTCTTTTCACGCTATATATCAATGATTTGGATGATGGAATTGATGGCTCTGTAAACAAGTCTGCAGATGATATGAAGATAGGTGGAGGGTCAGGTAGTGTTGAGGACGCAGGCAGTATGCAGAAAGACAGACTGATTGGGAAAAGTGGCAAGGAAGTGGAAGATGGCCATGTGCTTTGGTAGAAGAAATAAAAGTGTAGACTGTTTTCAAAACAGGAAGAAAATTCAAAGATCAAAGGGGCAAAGGGACTTGGGAGTCCTTATACAGGCTTCCCTGAGAATTAAGTTTCACGTTGAGTCAGTGGCAAAGTTAGCATTCATTTCTAGAGCAATAATATAAAGGCAAGGATGTAATGCTGAGGCTTTATAAGGCACTGGTCAGACTGCACTTGAAGCAGTTTTGGGCCCCTTATCTAAGAAAAGATAGTAACATAGAAAACCTACAGCACAATACAGGCCCTTCAGTCCACAAAGTTGTGCTGAACATGTCTCTACCATGCCAGATGTGCTGGCATCAGAACGTGTCCAGAGGAGGTTTACCCAAATGATTCCAGGTATGAAAGGGTTAACACATGAGACGCTTTTGATGGCTCTAGGGCTTTACTTGCTACAGTTTAGAAGGTGGTGGGGGTGGGGGTGGAATCTCATTGGAACCTATCAAACACTGAAAGGCCAAGATACAGTGGATGCGGGAAGGACATTTCCGGTAGTGGGGGAGTTTAGTTTCAGTGGGCACAGTCTCAAAATAGAGAGACATCCAAATAGAAGAGAGATAAGGAGGATTTTCTCTCGGCAAACGGTAGTGAATCTGTGAAATCCATTGCCACAGATTGCTATGGAGGCTAAGTTACTGGGTTTATTTAAATTAGGGGTTGATAGGTTCTTGATTAGCCAGGGCGTCAAAGGTTATGGGGAGAAGACAAGAAAATAATGCTGAGAGGGATAATAAATCAGCCATGATGGATTGGGAAAGCAGATTCAATGGGCTGAATGGCCTAATTCTGTTCCTATGTCATGGTCTTATAGTCTCACCCACTCAATCTTTACCTCTCATCATCTTATACACCTCCAACAAGTCACCTCTCACCTTCTTTCGCTCTCAAGAGAAAAGCCTGAGGTCACTCAACCTATCATAAAACAGGCTCTCTAATCCAGGCAGCATCCTAGTAAATCTCCTCTGCACCCTCTCTAATCCAGGCAGCATCCTGGTAAATCTCCTCTGCACCCTCTCTAATCCAGGCAGCATCCTAGTAAATTTCCTCTGCACCCTCTCTAATCCAGGAGCATCCTGGTGAATCTCCTCTGCACCCTCTCTAATCCAGGCAGCATCCTGGTAAATCTCCTCTGCACCCTCTCTAATCCAGGCAGCATCCTAGTAAATCTCCTCTGCACCCTCTCTAATCCAGGCAGCATCCTGGTAAATCTCCTCTGCACCCTCTCTAATCCAGGCAGCATCCTGGTAAATCTCCTCTGCACCCTCTCTAAAGCTTCCACATCCTTCCTATTATGAGGTGACCAGAACTGAACACAATAGTCCAACAGTGGTCTTAAGTAAAATAAAATGGGCCTGGTTTAAAGGCCTTGTCTAAGCTAGTGTCAGGTAAGACCATAAGAGCATAAGATATAGGAGCAGATTTAGGCCATCCGGCCCACCGAGCTTGCTCTGCAAAAGTCCTTGGTAAGCCTGAGGTTGGTGCATTACTATGGATTCCAGCTTGCTATGGACTGGGAAATGAGGAAAAAAAAACATCAGGATGTCTCATTTCTGGCAGCCACCCAATGATGTTCGAACATTTAGAGACAAAATGAACTGTGACAGAATCTTTTACCCCACTGGACCATTGCTCACCCAGATAATGAACCAAACTATTCCCACAACCTCAACTTCAAGGACTCTTCATCTCATGTTCTTGCTTATTTATTTATTAATATTATTTTTGTTTTTCTTTTTTCTATTCTATTTTCTATTTGCACAGTTTGTTGTCTTTTGCACATTATTTGCTTATTAATCTCAAGGTTGTGTATGGTGACATATATGTACTTTGATAATAAATGTACTTTGAACTCATGAATCGTTAAGTGTCTCCCATTGCCTATTTGCAGTTCACTTTTGTTAAATCTTTTTCTATTTTAGTAAAATTGCCGTCATCACCATTTACAATCTTTACTTCAGATTAATTCTGTCTTGATCTGCGACTCTGCTGAATCTGATTAGTTTGTGATCATTTCTAGAAATAGATCTCTCCTACTGATAGCCCTTTTATCTGCCCAGCGCTAAATTCATAATTACCATGTTGGTCTTGCAACATTCTGTCCATAAGAGTGTTCTCCTGAATGCATTTATAGAACATACAGTACAGGATAAGGCCCTTTGACCCACAATGTTGCGCTGAACCAAATCATTTAGAAATCAAATGGCCAATTAAACTAATCTCTTCTGCCTACAGCATGTCCGTATCCTTCTATCTTCCTCACATTTATGTGTCTATCTAAACGTCCCTTAAAAGTCCCTAATGTATCTGCCTCTACCTCCATTCCAGGAACCTACCACTCTCTAGTGTAAAAAAACTTCCCCCTCATACCTTCTTTGGAATTACCCCCCCCCCCCCCCCATCCTTACCATAAATGTATGCCCTATGGTATTAGATATTTTAACCCTGGGAAAAATATATTGTCTGTCTACTCTATCTATGACTCTCGTAATCTTGAAAACATCTATCAGATCTCACCTCAGCCTCCACCTCTCCTGTGAAAACAACCCACGTTTGTCCAACCTCTCATTGGCCTATGCCCTCTAATCTGTCAATCTGCTCTTTCCTGTCATACTAAATGTATGACCATGACTTTAGATCAAGGCAAACAATATGAAAATCAAGTAACACTCTCAACATGCAGTTTAGTGTAATTCTGATGTTTGGACCTACAACATTCTGCAGAAACCCAATGTGTTTCACTCATACAGAAACATCCGTGCCAAGGCGCAAATTCAACCTGAAAAATCACATTCAACTGTGGAACATTGTTGTATTTACAGACACAGATGTAAGACCATAGGAGCAGAAATAGGCCATTCGGCCCATCAAGTCTGCTTCAGCATTCAGTCATGGCTGATATATTATCCCTCACAACCCCATTCTTCTGCCTTTACCCCATAACCTTTGACACCCTGACTAATCAAGAACCTATCAACCTCCGCTTTAAACTTATCTAACAACTTGACCTCCATAGCCATCTGTGGCAATGAATTTCACAGATTCACCACCCTCTGGTGGAAGATTATATACACTTATTTTATTGTAAAATCACAGCATTAAAACCCACCTCCATTGAGCAACAGAGGACGGCATCTTCTTTGACATCTTGTGATAGTAACAGCTGAGACAGAGTTGTAGCAGCAAGAGTCCATTATTCAGGGAGAAAAAAAGAAAATTTTGACTATTAATACAAAGGAAGAATATATCAATTTATGTACAATGTCACGATATTAAAGAAAGATCACTTTCCGTCACTTGATGACAACAGGCCAAGTGGTACAAAAAGTAGTGGATACGGCCCAGTCCATCACGGGTAAAGTCTTCCCCACCATTGAGTGCATCGACACGGAGACTGTTGCAGGAAAGCAGCACCCCCCACCGCCACCCAGATCATGCTCTCTTGTTGCTGTTGCCATCACAAAGAAGGTGCAGAAGCCTCAAGGACTCACACCACCAGGTTCAGGAACAGTTATTACTCCTCAGCCATCAGGCTCTTGGAACAGAGGGGATAACTTCACTCAGCTTCACTTGCCCCATCACTGAACTGTTCCCACAACCTATGGACTCACTTTCAAGGACTCTTCATCACAGGTTCTCAATATTTGTCATTAATTAATTAATTATTAATATATTTTTTCTTTTGCATTTGCAGTGTTTCTTTGTAATTACTGTGAATGCCCACAACAAAATTAATCTCAGGGTAGTATATAGTGACATATACATACTTTGAAAACAAATTTACAAGCCCAAAGTGAACAGAGTGACTACAGTTGCAGCTGTGTAAAACTGGTATTTGTTAGGGAAATTGCCTCCTATTAAACTCACAGGCACCAACTCTCAGAAACACTCCTGGTGTTCACCAATTAGTAATTGCATGTTATCAGGGTCTTACAGATGAACCGTGCAGAGGATTCTGACTGATTACATCACCATCTCCTATGGAGGAGCCTATAGTGGGGGTGTCTGGGACCAGAGGGCACAGGCTCAGAACAGAATGATGTCCCTTTAGAAGAGAGATGAGGGGGAGTTTCTTTAGCCAGGGGGTGGTGAATCTGTGGAATTCATTGCCACAGTCAGCTGTGGAAGCCAAGTCCGGATATATTTAAAGTGGAGATTGATAGGATCGTGATTAGTCAGGGAGTCAAAAGTTACGGAGAGAAGGCAGCAGAATGGGGTTGAGAGGGTGAATAGGTCAGCCATGATTGAATAGCAGGGCAGACGCAATGGGCCTAATTCTGTTCCTTTCTCTTATGGTCACAGTTTCCTAAGAAAACTTAAAATAATGAATTGAATTGAATTGACTTTATTACTTACATCCTTCATATACATGAGGAGTAAAAATCATTACATTACATCTCTGTCTAAATGTGCAATGTGCAGTTTCATAGTAAACTATAATAAATATTACATACAACAGGTTAGTCAATATAAGGGTTCAAAGGTCCAATTTAATGTCAGAGAAATGTATACAATATACATCCTGAAATATTTTTTCTTTGCAAATGTAAAGGGGGTTTCTTCTTTCTTCTTTGTTACTGTGTATGTAATCAAAATGGCTTCTTTGTTTTGTTAAAAGCAAGAATGCTTCTTTGTTGCGAGAGAGTGCTGGAAGCTTGTTTGGGTTAAAATTTACTGATAACGAGAATTGTATTCCTTTGTAAACCAGTTGGGATTAATGTTGTTCTTTCTTCTGAGTCTGTAAGCTATTGTTGGCGGGCTTTTGGGGAGATCGGCGCGAGGGGTTGAGAGAGAGAGGACGCGATGCTGTAAGCTGGGCGAGGAACGGACTCCAAGCGGGGGTCCAAGGCCAGGAGGTACCTCGAGGAGAGGAGATAAAGCTAGATGTGCTTGGTTGACCACTTTGGGTGGTCCTAAGCTGCGAGTCGAGGAGTTCGGAGGGGATCGAATGGTGGCCAGAAGACTTCAGTAATTGAGCTCCAACGGTTGTGCACGAAGTGGTTTGGACTTTGATAAGTTTGGCGCCTTTTCTTTATTGTTTTTCCTTCATATATACTGTATCGTTATTAATCACTTGGTTATAGTAATCTTTATAAATTGTACTCATTTAATCACATATGGTGTACTGTCTGTTTTTTGGGCGAGGCGGGGACATCACACAGCATCCACACCGGCTGATTACCCAGTTTGGCGGGGCCGAAGGCTGCTCCCCCTAGACGAGATCGAGCTGAGCGAGCCTGAGGTGACCCGGGGGTTACACAAACATCCATGAAAACAGAGAAGTACCCCAAAGAATAAATGACAGTTAACATAGAAATACTGTTGCGCCAGCATGAACTAATCAGTCTGATGGCCTGGTGGAAGAAACTGTCCTGGAGCCTGTTGGTCCTGGCTTTTATGCTGTGGTACCATTTCCTGTATGGTAGCAGCTGGAACAGTTTGTGATTGGGGTGACTTGAGTCCCCAATGATCCTTCGGGCCCTTTTTACACACCTGTCTTTGTAAATGTCCTGAATAGTGGGAAGTTCACAAATACAGATGCGCTGGGCTGTCCACATCACTCTCTGCAGAGTCCTGTGATTTGAGAGAGGTACAGTTCCCATACCAGGCAGTGATTCAGCCAATCAGGATGTTCTCAATTGTGCCCCTACAGAAAGTTCTCAGGATTTGGGGGCCCACACCAAACTTCCTCAACCGTCTGAGGTGAAAGAGGTGCTGTTGTGCCTTTTTCACCACACAGCCGGTGTGTACAGACCACGTGAGGTCCTCGGTGATGTGGATGCTGAGGAACTTAAAGCTGTTCACCCTCTCAACCCAGATTCACTGATGTCAATAGGGGTTAGCCCGTCTCCATTCCTCATGTAATCCACAACCAGCTCCTTTGTTTTTGTGACATTGAGGAAAAGTTGTTTTCTTGACACCACTGTGTCAGAGAGATGACTTCTTCTCTGCAGACTGCCTCATTATTATTTGAGATTCGGCCAATCAGTGTAGTGTCGTCAGCAAATTTAATTAGCAGATTGGAGCTGTGGGTGGCAACACAGTCATGGGTATACAGAGTAAAGGAGGGGGCTTAGGACACAGCCCTGAGGGGCCCCTGAGTTGAGGGTCAGAGGGGCAGAGGTGAGGGAGCCCACTCTTACCACCTGCCGGTGATCTGACAGGAAGTCCAGGATCCAGTAACCAATAAAATGGCCATGAAATGCAAATTAAGGGAGTGACATTTTAGGATGACTTCTGTAGCTTTCTGGAAGGCAGCCCAGTAAAGTGTTATACACCTGGAGCTTATTTGTCACTGAGGTCAGTTATAATTCCAAGGGCAAGGTGGTATCCATTGTTACTACCATCAGGGAGGAGGTACAGGAGCCTGAAGATGCACACTCAATGATTCCCCTCGGCCATCAGGTTTCTGAACGGACAAGGAACCCAGCAACACTATCACTCGATTTTATTCTTTTTGCATTATTTATTTTGTATTTGATAGACTTTATATTTTTCACTGCATTGCTTTTGCAAAGCAACAAATTTCACATCATATGAAAGAGTAGTAATAAACCTGTCTCTGGTTCTGAAGTGAAAGCCCCTCTCTGGGACTATCAGAGTCACAGAATGCCGAGGCTTCGCAAAGGCTGCAGATTTACCAGGCCGCAGAGCATGTGCTCTCAAACTCCCTGCCGCAGCGGCGGCTGAGGGGAGATCCGACAGAGGTCTATGAGACTGTGAGAGGCATACAGAGCAGACTAACGGTATCTTTTTCTCCCAGGGTAGAAATGTCTAATACTAGCATTTAAGTGAGAGGGAGTCGTAGAAACATAGAAAACCTACTGCACAATACAGGCCCTTCAGCCCACAATACTGACTTTAGAAATTACCTAGGGTAACCCATAGCTCTCTATTTTTCAAAACTCCATGTACCTGTCCAGGAGTCTCTTAAAAGACCCTATTGTATCCACCTCCACCACCATCGCCGGCAGCCCATTCCACGCACTCACCACTGCCTGTGTAAAAAAACTTACACCTGACATCTCCTCTGTACCTACTTCCAAGCACCTTAAAAATGTGCCCTCTTGTGTTAGCCATTTCAGCCCTGGGAAAAAGCCTCTGACTATCCACACGATCAATGCCTCTCATCATCTTGTACACCTATTCAAAGGAGCTGTGGGGAGCAAGTTTTTTACACAGAGTGGTGGGTGTCTGGAATGAACTGTCAGGGGTGGTGGTACAGGCAGATACATTAGAGACGTTTAAGAAATGTTTAGATAGGCTCACGAATCTGAGGAAAATGGAGGGATAAGCAGAAGAGATGCCCATTTGATTATTAATTTATTTGGTTTGGTACAACATTGTGGGCCGAAAGGCCTACTCCTGAGAACACTACAGCACAGAAACAGGCCCTTTAGCCTACCTAGTCCATGACAAACTATTATTCTGCACAGTCCCATTGACCTGCAGCTGGACCATAGCCCTCTACACCCCTCCCATCCATGTAGTTATCCAAAATCCTCTACAATTATTATAATAATTTGTTTCTCAGCAGCCCACTGGGATCAGAATCAGGTTTATTATCACCGGCATGTAACGTGAAATTTGTTAACTTAGCAGCAGCAGTTCAATGCAATACATAATCTAGCAGAGAGAGAAAAAAATAATATATGAAATAAAACATAATAAATAAACAGCTAAATCAATTACGTATATTGAATAGATTTTTAAAAAATGTGCAAAAACAGAAATACTGTATATTAAAAAGTGAGGTAGTGTCCAAAGCGTCAATGTCCATTTAGGAATCGGACGGCAGAGGGGAAGAAGCTGTTCCTGAGTTAAGGAGGAGGTGACTTACCTCACGGAGACAAGTGTAGATCGGGCAGACGAGCACCCGGAAAGGCTCTCCTGCATTGCTTCTCATGATTCCAAACACTTCGCAGAGGAAGGTGATGAATCCCAGCCAGTGCTCAACGTCAGTTTGCTGCAGCTCATCCCTCACCGTGAAATCTTTCTGAAACGACAAAAAAATGGTATCTCAAAGTCTGCTTACTTTGATCATAAAACATAGGAGCAGAATTAGGCCATTCAGCCCATCAAGTCTGCTCCATGGCTGATTTCTTTTTATCCATCTTAACCCCATTCCTCTGCTCTCTCCCCATAACCTTAATCACCCTGACCAATTGAGAACCTATCAACCTCTGTTTTAAATATACCCAATGACTTGGTATCCATAGCTATCTGTGTCAATGAATTCCATACATCACTACCCTCCGGCTAAAGCAATTCCTCCTCATCTCTGTTGTAAATGGACGTTCTTCTTTTCTAAGGTTTTACCCTCTGGTCCTAGACCCAAATTAAATTAATCACATCTAACCTGTGCCTCAGATTATACATGCCAATGAAGATGGAACTAGTAGTCAGTCATGGCCTTAGAGAAAAATTGGGGTGGCATGGCGGCGTAGCGGTTAGCATAACGCTATCACTGAACCAGGGACCCAGGTTCAATTCCCCCACTGTCTGTCAGAAACGTGCCCAGTTGGTTTTCTCTGGGTGCTGCACTTTCTTGGCACATTCCAAAGACGTATGGGTCAGCTGGTTAATTTGTCACATGTGTGTAACTGAGTGGAAAGGTCTGTGATGTATGTCTAAATAACAATGTCCTTCTGTGTTTTGAAGACCGAATGGTTCATTTCCTGACTCAATGTGCTGTTAAGGCTGACCAGGGTGAAGAGGCTCCTCCTTACAACATTGAGGTTACCCAGGCTATCATTCTTGCTGCAATGAAGAAATACAAATATCACTGGACCAGTAACAAGTCTCCCCCCGTCATGGCTAGCGCGCTGTATCTACCAGGCACTTGTATCATGCACACAAGAGACTCTGCAGATACTGAGTAACACACACAAAATGCTGGAGGAACTCAGCAGGTCAGGCAACATCCATGGAAATGAATAAACAGTCAACATTTTGGGCTGAGACCCTTCAGGACTGGAAAGGAAGGGGGAAGATGCCAGAATAAGAAGTTGGAGGGAGGGGTAAGAGGACAAGCTAGAAGGTGATATGTGAAGCCAGGTTGCTCGGGTGGGGTGGGGGGAGAGCGGACCATGGGAGAAAGGGAAGGAGGAGGGGCACCAGGGGGCGGTGATAGGCAAATGAGGAGAAGAGGCAAGAGGCCAGAGTGAGGAATAGAAAAAGAGAGGAAGGGGTAGGGAAAATTACCATAAGTTTGAGAAATCAATGTTAATGACATTAGGTTGGAGGCTACCCAGATGGAATATGAAGTGTTGCTCCTCCACCCTTAGAGTGGCCTCATTGTGTTAGTAGAGGAGGCCACAGACCGAAATGTCACAACAGGAATGGGGATAGGAATTGAAATAGTTGTACCATGTGTACATGAGAATACATTGGAAAAGTTACTGGAGATACCACCTCCTCTAAAACACACCATCAGCATGAACAAAGAATCCAGGATGGAAGCCATCACAGACATCATTGAGCCAAATACTACCAAACAGCATCTTTATACTAGAACTGAGAAGACGCAATAGACTGTTGGATCACACTATTTAATTGCTATTTTCTTTGTAGTTTTAACTTTTAATCTCTGCTTGGAATTTTTTTTAATAAATAATACGATCTGTTAGTTTTTTGTGTATGGGGTGGGGGATGGTTTAGGGTTTGATGTTCTTGCTGCCGTATGCACTATCTTTTTCTGCGTGGCTGGGAGCTGATGATCGTGTTGCCTTTTGCAAGATTTGTTTTTTATGTGAGGGGGTTGATGTTTTTCTTTAATGGCTTCCATGGTTTTTCTTTGTTTCATGGCTGTCTGGAGAAGACAAATCTCAGAGTTGTATACTGCATACATACTTTGACCTTTGAACTACTTATGTAGATATAACTGTTTAGTATGTTCCCTAGTGGTCATACTGTGTACATACAATTGTTCAGTGTGTCCTCAGTGGTTACAAATCTGTCTGATTCTGGAATGTTATTTAGCTTCATATTATTTGAATAGAAGCCATGTGATTGGTTAATGCTTATCTACAAATTTGAATGGATTGTTTAACTATGGTGTAAAAAGAGCTGAACATGTCAGTTTTCAAAGCTCTTTGGTTTATTAACACTTAATAAGACCAGAGCAAAGTAACAGGTTTGATGCCTCTTTCTTGACTTACAAAAGAACCTCGGATCTAAACCTTCTGAATCCAACAGAGCTAAGATGATGTGTTGAATATGGAGTGAAATGTGGAACTGGGAAATGGCAGGGATGTGAGCTGGAAGTGAAAGGGGGCATGCTTGCTCCTCAGCAGGAATATCAGTTCTACCTGGGAGAATCAGGTCAGAACTATAATAGTGGAATGCACAAAGTCATACTTTTGCATTTGCATGTTTAAATATTTAGCATGTTACTGACCTGTCTGGCATGGTGTAAGGTATGTCCATCTTCATCCTGCACAGCCAGGGTTATAAGCTTTCCAGCTGGCTTATTTTCTATGCTCCAGCATCCTGTGTAACTTCTTAACCATCTTTTCTACCTGTAATGCTGTCAAGCTGTCCTTAGGGATCCTTGGATATGCACACCAAGGCCTCTGATCTTCAGAACATAGAACAGTACAGTACAGAACAGGCCCTTCAGCCCACAATGCTGTGCTGACCTTTTCACCTACTCTAAGATCTCATTTCATCTACTCTAAGATCATAAGAGTTTCTTAAATGAGAATGAGAATCAGGTTTAATATCACTGGCACGTGTCGTGAAATTTGTTGTCTCACAGCAGCAGTACATTGCAATACTTATTAAAATAAATAATAAATTACAATAAGAAATATACACACTGTATATTAAATAATTAGTGCAAAAAGAGCAAAAAGGAGTGAGGCAGTGTACATGGATTCATTGTCTGATCAGATTCAGAAATCTGATTGGGAAGGGAGGAAGCTGTTCAGAAACATTGAGGGTGTGTCTTCACGCTTCATTCGCCCTAATAATTCTGCCTCTACCACCACCCTGACAGACTGTTTCACACACTCACCACTCTCTGTGTAAAGAACCTGACACCCCCCTTCCTGGGCTTTCCTCCAGTGAGTATGTGTTTCCTATGTTTCTACCATTGCGTATACCCTAACTTCATCACTCTTCCCAAATCTCACATTTTGAAGATTAAATTCCATTTGCCATTTCTCTGCCCAGCTTAACAATCCAAATAATTTGATCAGCAGTTTGAAAAATTTCTCTTCTCCCTTCTCACATGATATTCCACATCAACTGCAAACCTCCTACAATCAAATTGTTAATGTACTGTATGTACTAACCTGCAGCGACCCTGTGGTATATCACTGCTCACAGCCCATGACCACTACCCTCTTGTCTTATTTATTTGAACAGATGAGGCAGACATCACTGGTAACGCTGTCCTTTAGACATAAGATGTACGAACAGAATTAGGCCATCTGGCCCATTGAGTCTACTCCATCATTCTATGATGGCTGATTTATTGTCCCTCTCAACCCCATTCTTCTGCCTTCTGCTTGTAACCTTTGACACAAGAACATATCAACGCCCGCTTTAAATACACTCAATTTAAATATACTCAACTCCACAGTTGTCTATGGCAATTAATTCCATAAATTTACCACTCTCTCTCAAAATAAATTTATTATGAAAGTACATATGTGTCACCATATACAACCCTGAGATTCATTTTCTTGTGGGCATTCACAGTAAATACAAATAAACAAAATAGAATCAATGAAAAACAGCTCACGATAAGCTGGACGACAGCCAGTGTGCAAAAGACAACAAACTGTGCAAGTACAAAAATGAAAAAACAACAAAATAGTAATAATAAATAAGTAATAAATATTGAGAACGTGAGATGAAGAATCCTTGAAAGTGTGTCCATAGGTTGTGGGAACATTTCAGTATTGGGCTGAGTGAAGTTGAGAGAAGTTATCTCCTCTGGTTCAAGAAGCTGATGGTTGAGGGGTAGTAACTGTTCCTGAACCTGATGGTGTGGGTCCGGAGGCTCCTGTACCCTTTTCCTGATGGCAACAGCGAGAAGAGAGCATATCCTTGAAGCTACTTTCCTGTGACAATGCTCTGTGCAGATGTGCTCAATGGTTCCTCTCACCTCATTCTAAAGGGATGTTGTTGCGTTACCAAATCTACTTGTTGCTGAACTGCTAAAACAGCAAAGAGCCAACTGCTTGGACAGGTTTGGCATCTCATATAGGCGAGTAGGTATTTTAATGATAATCTGTAGTGACAATTTACTACCAATTTACTTACTGTTCTAAGTATATATAGATTTATATACTGACATGAATTGAATTGACTTTATTTCTTACATCTTTCACATTCATGAGTAAAAATCTTTACGTTATGTTTCCATCTAAATGTGCAATGTATATTAATTTTGTAATAAATAGTATGTACGACAGGACAGCCAATATAACATAGAAATACAACTGTATCAGCGTGAATTAATCAGTCTGATGACCTGGTAGAAGAAGCTGTCCCGGAGACTGTTGGTCCTGGCTTTTATGCTGCGGTACCGTTTCCTGGATGATAGCAGCTGGAACAGTTTGTGGTTGGGGTGACTTGGGTCCCCAGTGATCCTTTGGGCCCTTTTTACACAGCTGTCGGTGTAAATGTCCTGAATAGTGGAAAGTTCACATCTACAGATGTGCTGGGCTGTCCGCACCATACCAGGCAGTGATATAGATAGTCAGGATGCTCTCAATTGTGCCCCTGTAGAAAGTTCTTGGGATTTGGGGACTCATGCCAAACTTCTTCAACCGTCTGAGGTGAAAGAGGTGCTTTTGTGCTTTTTTCACCACACGGCTGGTATGTATAGACCAGGTGAGGTCCTCGGTAAGGTTTATACCGAGGAACTTAAAGCTTTCACCGTCTTAACCCCAGATCCATTGATAGGGGTTAGCCTGTCTCCATTTCTCCTGTAGTCCACAACTTTGATTTTGCAGCATTGACTTCTTCTCTGTAAACTTCATTATTATTTGAGATTAGGCCAATCAGAAGTGTCGTCAGCAAATTTAATTAACAGATTAGAGCTGTGGGTAGCAACACAGCCAGGCTGATGTTAAATGTTAACCCTGTGGATCAATGGTCCAGGATCCTGGGGCTGGTCCATTTACTGAATCACTTTGCTACTGTATACCATAACTAGGAAATGCAACATTTCAAAGGAACACAGAGCATTTTAGCGTAGTGTTGTCCATACAGCCAATGATGTTGTGCTAACGCTTTAAACTTCTCCAAGATCAATCAAACTCTTCCCTCCCACATAGCCCTCCATTTTTCTATCATCCATGTGCCTATCTTAGGAGTTTCTTAAATGTCCCTAATCTATCTAAATGTATCTTAAATGTCCCTATTTACCACCACTTCCGGAAGGGCGTTCCACACACCCACAACTCTCTGTGGAAAAAACCTACCTTTGATATCTGCCATATACATTTCTCCAATCACCTATTTTTACTGTGCCCATGGTCTGTTTTTTTTTATCAATTATGCTATTGTTTGCACTGTTGTAACTATATGTTGTAACTATGTGGTTTTGTGCAGGTCTTGTAGCTTTAGTTTTTGGTCTTGTTTTGTCTGGTGGATTTGGAGCTCCTTTCCGGGGAACGCGCTAAGACGGTAGCGCGATATTAATACGCAGCAGCCTCTCCGGACTCTGGAGTGGGGATTGCCAAATGTTATGTGGATTTTCTGGTGTAGTCTGTTTTGTCATGTGCTTTTATGATATCATTCTGGAGGAACGTTGTCTCATTTTTTAACTGCATTGCATTTGTGGTTTCTAAATGACAATAAACTGAATCTGAATCTGAAAATTGTGCCCTCTCATATTAGCCATTTCGGCCTGGGATAAAATCTCTGGCTATCCACTCTATCTATGCCTCTTATCACCTCGTACATCTCTGTCAAGTCACCTCTCACGCTCCTTCTCTTCAAAGAGAAAAGCCCGAGCTCACTCAACCTCTCTTCATAAGACCTGCTCTCTAAACCTGGTAAGCCTCCTCTTTACCCTCTCTGAATCTTCCACATTCTTCCTATAATGAGGTAACTGTTGTGACTGTGATCAAAGTCACTGGACAGATACTGGTGATCTTTATGCATCACAACAGGCAGGAATCGTTCCGGAGATGCTCTCGGTAGAGGCTCACAGACCCTAAAGTCCATCACATTTTTATACCCTTATGATCAAATGTAACAACAGGTGATTCAATACAATCGCAATAGTTACACTGACAGTGTTTACTTTAAAACTTTGGGTTGACAATACTTCCTTTGAATTGTGGGAGACACAGTGGGAGACGCCTCTAAATGTTCAAATACCCTTGCTGGGGCAAACTAATGGCACGCGTATTCTAAAAGTTTTGGAAGACAGAGAGCCAGATGCCCAAGACTAGTGTCTGTGCGAGCTGACTCTCGAAGTACACAATAGATTGCAACTATACCCGTGACCATGTTTGATAGGCTAAGTGACAACATCCATCTGGTCTGCCGGCTTGGACCCAGTCATAATGGTGCAAATAACTTAGCCCACGTTGCTTGGTTTGATACAGGCCGATTAACACAACCCCATTGTCTTACTGTTTGGCTGATGGATATACTAACATCTCATGGTCATCATTTTACAAACCATATCTGTCAACCTGTGCACCATAAACAGTGCAAAGGCGAGCTTTTAACGTCAATTTACTGCTTGCAATTTACAATCCACATTGTTCTTATTTGAAGTGGTATTTGTTTTATTCACATAACTCCAGAATGCTCCATAATTGTGACCGGTACTAAAATTAAATCAAGTATTTTGTATAGCTCATCTGTCTTTGCAAGTGTTGTACCTGGTTCTGCCACATTTTACAAGGCTGCCCTGGGCTAACTCACCAGATTCCTTTGTAATCACCAACGACGTCAGGTGGGTTGCAATCCCCAGCTGCATTTCCTGCACGAGTGATACTACAGCTTCTGACAACTATACCCACATTAACCAAGTCTACAGGACACTCAAAGCAGCTGCGCAGGTTGACTCTGTGGTGATGAAGGCGTACGGTGTATTGGCCTTCATCAATCGTGGAATTGAATTTAGGAGCCAAGAGGTAATGTTGCAGCTATATAGGACCCTGGTCAGACCCCACTTGGAATACTGTCCTGACGAAGGGTCTTGGCCCAAAATGTCAACAGTGCTTTTTCCTATAGATGATGCCTGGCCTGCTGTGTTCCACCAGCATTTTGTGTGTGTTGCTTGGAGTACTGTGCTCAGTTCTGGTCACTTCACTACAGGAAGGATGTGGAAGCCATAGAAAGGGTGCAGAGGAGATTTACAAAGATGCTGCCTGGATTGGGGAGCATGCCTTATGAAAACAGGTTGAGTGAACTCAGCCTTTTCTATTTGGAGCGACGGAGGATGAGAGGTGACCTGATAGAGGTGTATAAGATGATGAGACGCATTGATTGTGTGGATAGTCAGAGTCTTTTTCCCAGGGCTGAAATGGTTGTCACAAGAGGACACAGGTTTAAGGTGCTGGGGAGTAGGTACAGAGGAGATGTCAGGGGTAAGTTTTTTACTCAGAGAGTGGTGAGTGCGTGGAATGGGCTGCCGGCAACGGCGGTGGAGGTGGATACGATAGGGTCTTTTAAGAGACTTTTGGATAGGTCAATGGAGCTTAGAAAAATAGAGGGCTATGGGTAAGCCGAGTAATTTCTAAGGCAGGGACATGTTCGGCACAACTTTGTGCCCTGAAGGGCCGGTATTGTGCTGTAGATTTTCTATGTTTCTATTATTGTACTGATGCACAGTAGAGAGCATTCTAACAAGCTGTACCCTCCATGGTGTGGAAACTACACTGTGGTGGGCAGAAAAGCTCTACAACGGGGAGTCAAAACTGCCCAAAGCATGACCGGTACCAGCCTATCCACCATTAAGGACATAGATACAAAAAGGTGCTGGAAAAGGGCCAGTGACATCATAAGGATCCCAGACAGCCCGCTCATGTAAACCCATTGACTCCCATAACTACCTCGGCTATACCTCTTCACACCCTGCCAAATGCAAAAATTCTATTCCCTATTCCCTGTTCCTCCTTCTCCACCGCATCTGCTCTCAGGATGAGGCTTTCTGTTTCAGGACATCTCAAATGTCCTCTTTCTTTAAGAATCGTGGTTTCCCTTCTGCTGTCATCAATGATGCCCTCACCCGCATCTCCTCCATTTCCCGCACTTCGGCCCTCACCCCATCCTCCCGTCACCACAACAGGGACCGTGTTCCCCTTGTCCTCACCTACCACCCCACCAGCCTCCGGATCCAGCATATTATCCTCCGCAACTTCCGCCACCTTCAACAGGACCCCACCACTAAGGACATCTTTCCCTCTCTACCCCTCTCCGCTTTTCGCAGGGATCGTTCCCTCCACAACTGCCTGGTCCACACGTCCCTCCCCACAGGTCTCCCACCTGGCACTTATCCCTGCAAGTGTAAGTGCTACACCTGTCCCTACACCTCATCTCTTACCACCATTCAGGGCCCCAAACTGTCCTTCCAAGTGAGGCAACACTTCACTTGTGAGTCTGTTGAGGTAATCTATTGCATCCGGTGCTCCCGGTGTGGCCTCCTCTACATCAGCGAGACCCGATGCACATTGGGGGACCACCTCGTCAAGCACCTCCGCTCCATCTGCCACAACAGACAGGATCTCCTGGTTGCCACCCATTTCAACTCTGCCTCACATTCCCATTCGGATATGTCCATACATGGCCTCCTCTACTGCCACGATGAGGCCAAACTCAGGTTAGAGGAGCAACACTTCATATACCGTCTGGGTAGTCTCCAGCCCCTTGGTATGAACATCGAATTCTCCAACTTCCGGTAATTTCCTCCCTCTTCCTTCCCCCATCCCACCTTCACTCTGTCTCCTCTTCTAGTTGCCTATCACCTCTCTCATGATTCTGCCTTCTTCTACTACCCATAGTGCTTTCCCCTTACATTCCTTCTTCACCTCTCTTGCTTATCCCCTCCCCCACCCCTCGATCTTTCCTCTGATTGATTTTCCATCCCTCCACCTTCTTTATGGGGCCCCTGCCCCCTCCTTCTTCAGTCCTGATGAAGGGTCTCAGCCTGAAACATTGACTGCTCATTTCAATGGATGCTGCCCGACCTGCTGAGTTCCTCCAGCTTGTTTGTATCTTGCTCATGGACTGTTTGTCCCACTCCCATCAGGGAGGAGGCTACGTAGCACCTACACCAGGACCACCAGACTCAAAAACAGTTACTTTCCCCAAGCAATAAGGCTGATCCACACCTTCAACCAACTAAGCTACCCCTCCACACCCCCAACCACCACTTTATCATCTGCTGACGGACACCTTATGTACAGACACTCCTGTGTCTCGTGTCACTTTATGGACATGCAATCAATCTATGTATATAAGCTATCTTATGTATTTATATTTATTGTGTGTTTTATATCATTATGTTCTTTATCTTTTTTTTGTGCTGCACTGGACCCAGAGTAACAATTATTTTGTTTTCCTTTACACTGTGTACAGGAATTGACATTAAGCAATTTATTACCGGTTAGTGTAGCAATAAATTTGTATCATCGTGCCCAGTGCTACTACATTGTCCTGCCAAGGTCAAGAATGAGGAGAAAATTTTATACTGCTAGTTCCTCCGATAAAAGATTGTTCAGGAATCAATGCAACATTCCTACAACACAGCAAACAGAACATGAGCGCAACTACTGTTTCTCTTGCGATTAAGATGAAGGTCACAAACTTAAGAGGCTTCATTCTTTGTAACATACTGAGAAAATGAATGGGTGTGGAGAATAGTTGAGGTTTTCAACAAAAATTCTTTTTAATTTTCTGGATGTGGGTGAGAGGAAAGTTCTAGTAGGGCCCCCACGGTAGCATAGCATTAGCACAATGCTGTTACAGCTCAGGAGGTCGGAGTTCAGAGTTCAATTCCCATGCTGTCTATAAGGGGTGTTTATGTCATCCTTGGGAACACGTTAGCTTCCTCCGGGTTATCCAATTTCCTTCTGCAGTCCAAAGACGTAACGATTAGTAGGTTAATTGGTCATTGTAAGTTACGTACACAAAATGCTGGAGAAACTCAGCAGGACAGGCAGCATCAAAGGAAATGAATAAACAACTGATGAACATCAGGACATTTGGGGTCTCAGCCTGAAACGTCAACTTTTTACTCTTTCTGTAGAAGCCTACGCTTTCATGAGGAGGACATATAAACTTCTTAAAGTACTGCATGTCTAACTCATCAGTGGAGAAACAAGGAGCTGGACGGTGTGGATTGTGTCAAAGAGGTATTAGTGCTCCAAGGTGGTGAGCAGTCTAACAGCAAGTGATTGTCTCAATCATTTTCTTGTGCTATCAAGACACTGTTGGACATTGGTATGCAGAATTCTGCAAGGTCTGATTCACGGTTCTATTGGTGAACAGCGGGAATGGCCTGGCCTCGGTCGTAGCAAGGACTGGGCCTCAAACCATGGTATCAGTTGTTTGCAGCCACCCAGGAGCGAGGCGCCGCAGTCGGTGCACTCACTGGAGGTGGTGTGGTGCAACGTTCATGCTGCAGTTGGTGCTGCCCCGTTCGCTCAGCAGAAGATGTATTATGTTCGACTGCAGACTGCTGCAATATTCATGAACTCAAGGATTTGGACTATACATTTTTTGTGTGACTATATTCTACTGCTGTCTTATATGTGCTATGTGTGTGACTGTTGGTACAGTGTTTTGCACCCAGGTGAATGGTCTTTTGTTTGACTGTATCATGGGTATTCATGTATCACTGAATGATAATTAAACTTGAAAAGAGCCTCTTGAATGCCTCTGTCGTATTTGTCTCCACCAACACACCAGGCAGCACATTCCAGGCATCTACCACTCTATGGAAAATAACTCAGCCCTGACATCTCCTCTGAACTTACACCCTTGAATTCATGCCCTCTGGTTGTTGGTGGTTAAAAAGGTATATGCTGTGTTTCCTTCATTAGGCAGGGGTTGGGGATTGAGTTCAAGAGCCGTGAGGTAACGTTGCAGCTCTATAAAACCCTGCTTAGACCACACTTGGAATATTATGTTTAGTTCTGGTCGCCTCTTTATAGGGAAGATGGTGCAGAGGAAATTTACCAGGATGTTGCCTGAATTAGTTAGCACATCTTAAGAGGATAGCTTGAGCGAGCTAGTGCTTTTCTCTTTGAAGTGGTGGATGAGAAGTGACTCGACAGAGGTGTACAAGATGATTGAGTGGGCAGCCACAGACTTTCTCTCAGGGCAAAAATTCCACTCAATCTATGCCTCTTATCATCTTAAACACCCGTATTAAGTCATTTGAGATAGACACATTGATTACAGAAAACTGGAAGGTCATGTAGGAAGAGTTAGATTGTGTGTGTGTGTGTGCGCGCCCTGAACTCCTGGCAAAGTCTTCGGGGCGCCGTTATGACAAGCTTTTTGCACCGATTTTTTGGTGATTGCTCATCTTGGGCATCTGAAACCTTTTTTTAATGAGGTCGAGTTGCTAGCTCGATACTCAACCCAGGCATGGATACAGCATGCAAGGGAGCCGGCTGGATTCGAACTCGGGAACTCTCGCCCCGAAGTCCAGCACTGATGTCACTACTCCACCAGCCAGCAAGATTGACCTTAAAGTAGATTAAAAAGTCAGCCCAACATTGAGGGCTGAGGGGCCCGTACTGTTTGCCATCATAAAATAGCAAATGTTGCTTTGGTTATATGCCACATAAGGAATAAATAACCAAACTGCTCTATATAACTACACCCAGTTAAAACAGCACTAACATAATTACAGAGCTGTTGGATCTCCACTTTAAATGTAATTTATGCATCAAAAAATTAACATTTCCTTGAAAAACTATAAGCTTTCCTTGTTTAGGAAAGGGTAGAAATTCCAAAGATTTTCAGTGGGATTTCAAAATGTTTTCTTTGTGATTAAGGATGAGAAAGGGTTAAAGTAATAAATAAGATGGATGTACGAACAATACCACAGTGGTAACCAGGACAACGTCTTTGCAGTGATCCTGAAAAGACACTAATCGAATCTGTAAGCAATCGGTACAGCATTTGTACAAAATGGGGTCAAGCACAAAAAGGCAAAGCACCCAGGAAACCACGACAACCAACGAATCCACCTTTTCCCTTTGGCAAAACTTCACAGACACTATTAGAATCAAT